>NC_083652.1:21896616-22021616 GCF_963576545.1 Limanda limanda
CTCCTAACTAGAAGCTCTCTGACCTCCTGAAGGAAAATTAACCTCCTGGATCCACTTCCCATCACTTCTTAGCTGAACTCAACAACCCAAAGAACCTCGAGAACCTTTATTGATCATAAGAATATCTTTAATAACCACCAGAACCTTATGAAGAATATATTTCAACCATCACAATAACCAGTAAAAACTTGTAATGACTCAGACGTCTCCACCTGCTCAGATATGAATCTGAAACTTAACATACTAAACTACATGTTGACTATTAGAACCTCATGAGGTCTTGGACCACGACAACCAGACAGCTGGTCCTCACCTGTCCTCCATGACGTCCCTGCAGGAAGAGATGATGACAGACCCGGCTGACGAGGCCATGAGGGCTTGGACGGACGACACCAGCCTGAGAGAGTCCACACGAGAGGACAGACACACGTGAGGACAGACACACGAGAGGACAGACACACGAGAGGACAGACACACGAGAGGACAGACAAACGAGAGGACAGACACACGAGAGGACAGACACACGTGAGGACAGACACACGAGAGGACAGACAAACGAGAGGACAGACACACGAGAGGACAGACACACGTGAGGACAGACACACGAGAGGACAGACACACGAGAGGACAGACACACGTGAGGACAGACACACGAGAGGACAGACACACGAGAGGACAGACACACGAGAGGACAGACACACGTGAGGACAGACACACGAGAGGACAGACACACGATAGGACAGACACACGAGAGGACAGACAAACGAGAGGACAGACACACGAGAGGACAGACACACGTGAGGACAGACACACGAGAGGACAGACACACGAGAGGACAGACACATGAGAGGACAGACACACGAGAGGACAGACACACGAGAGGACAGACACACGAGAGGACAGACACACGAGAGGACAGACACACAAGCTGTGTCACCAACTGATTTCATACAATGACAGAAACATGAATTTATTTATGTCCCATCTGTTAACATGGAGGAGGTGTAAGACCTATACTGCAGCCGGACACCAGGGGGCGATCCAGATGTTCCAGAAGTCAGGATGCCAGGCGTTACCATAGCAACGGGAATGATGTGTGGACAGCCATGAGCATTGTGTGTGTGTGTGTTTATACTTCTATCTTTGTGAGGACCAGTGAGCTCACAGACTCGGGTTACAATCAGGTTTAGAGTAGGACCTGAGTTTCCTCATTGGGAAAGAAGTGTGTATCTGTGTGTGTTTGTGTGTGTGTGTGTGTGTGTGTGTGTGCTCTTACCGTGTGGACACGACAGCAGCTTCCCCTTCACTCCATCCCATCATGCGTCTCAGGGTCAGTTTGGACAACAGGAAGAGTCCAGGGAAGAAGACGGACCCGGCAGAGACAAGGACCAGGGCCCACATGACTCCTTGGTTCAACTGTGTGTGTGTGTGTGTGTGAGAGTGAGTTTGTGTGTGTGTGTGTGTGTGTGTGTGAGTGTGTGTGTGTGTGAGTGAGTGTGGATTTGCTCACACACTGTGTGGATCAGCTGCTGCGTTAGAGTCTGCAGGAGGAGGATGAGCAGGAGGAGCAGGAGGAGGAGCCTGTTTATCATCAGAACCATGCTTTTACTATGATGTGAAACAGTGACACCTACAGGTAAAATTCCTAAACTGTGACTAAAGATGGATGACATGTTAGCTGCCAAAACTGAAGCCAATACATCTTTATTTCCCCCTGGTGGCCGGCTGCAGTACAGCTCATTAACCCTCCTCCTCCATGTTAGCAGATGGGACATGTTTATAAATATAAATGTTTGTTAAAGATGTTTCTGATCAGTTTGCTTTGAATCAGTTATTTGATGATATGAAAACAGAAACGTAATGATTGACTCGTTTCCACTAACAAAACCCATCATCACCACAAGGTGGCAGCGTTTGTATCCGAGATGTTTTAGCTTCACTTTTGGAGGAAGTGGAGACGTCATCTTAATTTACAGTCCATGGTTTTCATCAGCAGGTTGTAAAATTAATTCTTTAATATAATTTGAATCCAGCGATGACAACAAAAGAAGCGAGTGAACACAGAGAATGAATATTATCCAGTGTCCATTTATTTATTCATCATTCACTACTTTAACTCTAAACATATTTTTTAAGAAATTCAAGTATTTGTTGGGAACACAAGTCAAAAAACAAACAAAACTTTTTGCTAAAACAAAGACGAAAAACATCTGTTTAAAACATCAGTTTCATATTTATATTAATAAACACACCAAGTTCATTTTCATAGAAGAAAACAAGTCTAATCTCTACAGGTGACCAGCTGTCCGTCTCCAGCGTCTCAGAACCGACCCGACAGAAGCTGAAGGACTCGGAACGCACTGGTCAGCTGATCAGAGAACTGAGTGCAGAGGAAAGACCAACCGGGCGTCTAGTTTCAAAACTGCTCCTTCGCTGGAAGGTTCTACCAACACAACAGAAGAAGAAAAGAATAAGGAAGGAAGAGCCCAGAGAGAAAAGTTCGGTTCAACTTTTTCAGAAACGAGTCGAGTCTCAAATAAACCGGATGATTTCATTCACCTTCAGAACTCGAGTGTTAGCGCGTCGTCCGTCACTTTATGCCTAAACAAATTTCAAATGTCAGAAAATAAATTTGATTCGAGATTTTGAGAGATCTAAAATTCTGCAGATAGTTTCTCTTCTTCTGTTTTCATCACCATCTTCATCAAGTGACCGGGTTTTATTCACTTCTTAATCTGCAGCTTTGTGAATGTGTAATAAACTGAGCATCAACTGTAACAGATACTTTTCCATATTATCAGACTTTTTATGAAAAGAATTATTAGCAGAATTCAGGATTTAAACCTTTTTTGAGATGCAGACTTCGTTAAAACTGCGATTTGACCACATCTGAGGATCTGTTCTCGAGATTCTCACCAAGAGACGATCGACATATGAACTATGAAAACATTAAAGTGTCAATCTAAGATACAGCGGAGTGTCGAGGGTTAAAAAGAATAAATAAATCAAGGGATTAAAAACAATAAAAATCAAGTCAATTAGTAAAAAAATTTAAAAAAACTTGGCGTTTATTTCCAGCAGAAACATTTCAATCGTATCGTAAATCAAAAACGTTTCTGCATGGAACTCGTGAGCGATTACTCAGCAGCAGCAGAACCGACGTTTCCGTAAAACTTCATCACAACGTTCTCGACTCTGGACTCGATAAAAAGTCTAGTTAGATCACAACAAACAAAAAAAACTTCTAATAAAATCACTCTCTAAAGATGAATTAAATAAAAATTACCACAAAATGTACGTTTCCGTCCTCGACAACTCAACCATCGCACAGCATTCAAGCCCAAACGCTCTCCGCCGATAAATATACACATGCAGATTTACAAGTCGTCATGTTCCTGTGGAGGAACTGAGGTTTCAGGGGCCAACGTGGACGCGTGGGGGGGGTGGGGGCGGCCCTCAGGAGCCCCGCCTGCTGGAGGTTCAGGGTATGTACAACTAAATCAATTTAAACAATCCAATTCAGATGAAGTTTGAGCGCAGCTTCTCCAAACACCTGCTGCAGGAGCCGAGGAGCTGAAGCAGGAAGTGAAGCAGGAAGTGAAGCAGGAAGTGAAGCAGGAAGTGAAGCAGGAAGTGAAGCAGGAAGTGAAGGCTCCCTCAGCCGGTCCGAACACAACGAACCAGAGATCGAAACAAAGAGCGACGACATGAGACGCTGACGTTTCAGTGTCGACAGCGTCTGGAGCCCAAAGGTCCCGGGGCCACAAGGAACCAGCTGATGGTCTCACACGCTTCCTGTTTTAACTCAAATGTATATGTATATATATATATATATATATACATTTCGTCTTTCCATCACGACCTCACTGTTATATGTTGATGATCGTTCAGAGGCGTGAACGTGCTGCAGGTGGTTCAGACTTTACGTTTCTCACTGAAGATGAAAAGCTGTTGGTCGAGAAGCTTCGGCATCAAACTGCAGCTTCACGTCTCTGAACGTTCATTTTCAAATCAGGTGAAACCAACGAGCTGCAAAAACAAACTGACGTCAGGTCAACAACAACAACAACAGGTCGTCCTTCACTAACCATCGGAACCAGAAAACAAAAACCTCCTCAGATAACATGGTCCACTCGTCTTCTGACAGAGGATCTGACTCCGTTCATCTCTGATGGACACTGGTCCTCACACGTCACCTGAGCCTGGAACTGAACAGGAAGTGAAACCATGAAGCAAAGGGAAGCAGCAGCATTCTGAGGAGCGGGGGGGCCAGAGAGGGGGAGCGAGCACAAGGTCAAAGAATCCAGAGGAATGGTGGAAAATATGTGATGGAAGGGGGGGGGGGGGGGGGTCGTCACTCTGGAGATATGCACCCCCGGGTCCTCAGCCTTCAGTTTGTGGTCCTCCAGAGTTTGAGGTAACCCAGGGCGACCGGGTGGAGACTCACACTCTTCAACAGACACGCAATAAATTAAGAAATTTACACAAAAAGATAAATCATCGCCGCTGTCACTTCCTCCTCCTCTCCGCTGGTGGTCAGCAGGAAACGTGACACGTGGGGGGGAGGTCACGTGATTCCATCATCCATGACCAGAAGAAAATAAAGCCAAACATTTGACGTTTTTGGCAAAACACAGTTTGAGAGAATTAAAACACAAATTGCGAAATAAAAGCTTGCTTGTTAAAAAACTGTGGAATGAATTCCTGTTTCCTACACGTGCGTGTGTGTGTGTGTGTGTGTCTGTGTGTTTGTGTGTTTGTGTGAGAGACACCAACACACTCTTATCTCTCTCTGCTGAATGTGTCTAATAAAAACACTGATTCAGGACCAAAAGTCGCCGTGAGGAAAACGATGAGAAGAATCTGGAGCTGTGGTTGGAACCTGCTACATCCGTTAAGTTGCATCGTTGCCGCTGTGCGCGTGCACGCCGGCGCCGGGGGGGGGGGGAACGACACACAGTGAGTGATGTGTTCAGGTGCAGTGTCCTCCCCATGAGTCGGCTTCCTGCGTGGTCTTTACACTGACCTGCACGGCGCTGGAATGACTTCAAAAAAAACTAAAAAACAAAAGATCAACTAAGCAACAATTCTACCAAACAATTCAAATAATTATTCCTTAACGAGCGGTACCGAGGTTCAGTTCTCTTCCTCTTTCTTCTTCCTCCGGAACTTTCCAGCAGCACTTTTTAAAAAAATCCATTTTTCTTCTCCAGCACCGGAAACACGGTGAGTTCAACACTCGTTTTCAAATTCAGGGAAAACATTATGGAGGATTTTCAGGAGGTGGTTCGGCCGTTTTCTCCTCCACATCTCGGCAGATTAACAAATATTTGTTTTAAAGAGGGGCGGGGGGGGGAATGGAATCTTTTCTCAAACTGCCGGCGCCGCCTCCGAAGCCGAAGAAGAGCGGCGCTCATCTCTCCTCCTTCCTGGACACCTTGGACGAGTGCCACGCCGTCGACCTGGAACACAAACACGTTCACAAACACTTTCAATGGAAATCTGTTGTTTATGATACAAACATAAACAGTTTGAATCGTAAACTTCCTCAGATGTAAAGATATTTATACAGCCAGTCATAAAATATATTCAAAGCTGAAGCGCGTGATTGGACAGCTTTTATTTCTTCCTCTTTATCGTGTTCAAATGTCAATATTTATATTTAAATGAGAACTTTCACAAAATCTCCTCGTTTACTTTGAGGTTATTTAATAATGAATTTAATGGAGATGCTCGGGTGGACGAAGAGGTTCAGCAGGTTTTACAATATCAGGGAATGAGTTCGAATCCAGCAGAGATCGTAGCAGTGAGAGCAGCAGAAGGAGGCGGAGCTCGTTACCTGATGAAGGTCTTGAAGGCGGCGCTCTGAGGGTTGATGCACAGCGGCACACGTTTGCCCTGCTGGTGCTCCGTGATGAAGCGGTGGATTAACTCTGGTGTTTGGGAGAGAAGAGGAAGAAGAGCGTCACACACAGACGATGAAGAGGTGACTCACTGAACTTCAGCTGCTTCAAACTCATACTGGGATGTTCCTGACGAGCTGGTTTCTGTTTGACGTGAGGACGAAGTCTTTAAATCAGTTCTACTGATGAAGTGTTTCACTAAATTTCAGTCAGACTGTATTTTCATAAATATATTTTACACTTATACTTCTGTGAACCTGAGAGACTTTAGCGAAAACATTTCATGAACCAAACATTTCATCCAAATGAGCAACGAGATTTGAACTCGTTTGAATTTGTCTCTTTACATGAGGCTTCTGGTCACATTGGAGCATCATGATAAATAAAGTGTATAAGATTAATTTAGACTCCATGTTTGTCTCCTACTGATGAGGATTTGATTCTGTATAAACACTCCCTCTGACCATGAACCATATGATGCGAGTTCATCCTGAGGACACTCGTACCTTTCCCCTGCCACACGGACAGCAGACTGTTCTCGTAGCTGTGGCTGAACGGCCGCTCGGCGACCGGCTCAAAGTCTCGTGTGTAGACTCGTCCGCTGGGAACCGAGTAGCAGCACTGACACATGCAGGTGTGGTAACGCAGACGCCCTTCGTCCAGGTACGGGTGCGAGAGGGCGTCGCTGCCGGAAATCCTTTTAGCCTGGAGAGGGAGAGAGAGAGAGAGAGAGGTTTGAGTGGATGAGAGGAGAACTGATCCAGAAGCAGTTTCCTCAGGTTCAGCTCATGTTCTCACTGGAGCCGGTGACGCTGTGGCGTGAACTCACCGGATCAAAGACCAGCATGCGGCAGAGCAGGTGCACGGCCTCGTGCGTGGCGCCGTCCGACAGCATGTAGAGCACGGAGAGCGACGGCTGAGGAGCAACACAACACATTCTGTCATCTGATGGATTCAACACTTTCTGTTGTTCATGCAAAATACTTTTTCTCATTTTCCTTGTTGAGCAGCGCGAGACGTGAAGGAGGCCGAGGTCAGAAATCTGTTTCTTGAACAGGATGTAATGTTTCATGTTTTCATCAACACGACGCCTCGGAGGATGAATCGTGTCTGAGGAGACAAACTGTGCGTGAGCAGACCAGCACGTACCGGTTTGTGCGGCCCCCTCAGGATGTGGGCTCTGGCTCCTTCACAGGCTGAGGCCAGGGCCGACAGGGGGGGGGTGCCCAGCAGGTCGGTGATCAGGTCCAGCTGGTGAGAGGAGAGCACGTCAGACACAAGGCACCACAGAGCAGCTGACGGACGGAACCTGGACCTGCTCTCACCTGCTGGATCGGGCTCTGGGCCTGGAAGAGGATGCGTCGGCCCAGCAGCTCGGCGAAGATGCATCCGACCGACCAGACGTCGATGGCCGAGCCGTAGTGCCGGCAGCCCATCAGCACCTCGGGCGCTCGGTAGTACTGAGTCACCACCTCCTGCGTCATGTGACGGGACGGGTCGGGCTCCTCCACGCGGGCTAACCCGAAGTCACAGATCTGACCAGGGACAAAATGAAGTTAACGACGACCAGTCATCCAGGACATCCTGCCGAGTGGCAAACTGAATATCACAACACGATGAGGGACAAGAAACTCTGGTTTTTCTGACTCCTCACAAATCTTTAATTTCCACAAAAAAGTATTTGGACTCTAAACAATACGAAGAGAACATTTGTCAGTTTGTGATGTAAAAGAAAACATCTCATTCTCAGCTGGTCGGCCTCTCTCTATTCATTTAGAGACAGAGAGTTGGGTTTCTAAACCCAGAGACAGGTGGGAGGTTTACCTTGAGCAGACAGTTGCTGTTGACCAGCAGGTTGCCAGGTTTGATGTCCCTGTGCAGGATCCCAGCCGAGTGCAGATACTTCAAACCTGAACGAGAGCACAAGCGTCAACTCTCTGTCTCCGGCTGAGCGCTCACGTCTCAGAGAGGCCCCGCCCACACCGACACGTTCGTTTCAATCTGAAACCACCTCCTCATCACGGATGACCTACTGTCAGGAGCTGCTCCACCTCATCCTCACTGTAGGTTCTGGAACTAAGCAACCAATCAGAGTAGACAATCTACTTCCTGTTTGCGCCTCGTGACCAGCGTCAGGAAAGGTCATGTGACAAGGGTTATTTGTGGGTTATTTCTGATTCACAGCTACAAGAGAACAGAGGTGGATTTAGTTTGAAACTGAAGGTGTTGGTGTGGACCTCGCTGTGAAGGAACCGAGGAGCTGCTCACCTCGGAGGATCTGGTAGAGGAAGACCTTGATGTGGTCGGTGGTGAGAGGCTGAGGAGACACGATGACTTTGTGGAGGTCGCTCTGCATCAGCTCTGTGATCACGTAGCTGCGGGCGGTGCAGTCAAGGAAAAATGAAAAGCTCACACGTGGACGGACGTCCGCCCACACGAGCACGAAGCTCCTCCAGCACGAAGCTTCAGCTTGAGTCAGAGCAGCTTCTCACGACTAGAACCACAGAATCAGGGTTTCACCTCAACTACCTGAAGTGTTCACCAGTGGTGGACCTGAGGTCTGCAGGGAGGAGCTGGATTTAGAGACCAGAAGCTAAATTCAGATAAAATGAGGACATAAGAGACGAGTAGTGAAGAGAAACTGGGACAGACGCTGTGTGGATGTGTTTGTAATGAGTGAGGAGACACGCTGCTGGTCATCATGTGGGAACAGAACTAAAGGCTGTGATCAGACACCTGGACGTCTGATTGGTGGTTTGGTTTATGAACAAGGATACATTTCCTCGAAGCAGTCGATCTGCGGAGGCTGCAGAATATCCAGAGCGGACAGAACCTGTTTGAACAGAGAAAGACAAACACAGATAAACATGTTTCTTCCAAACCCTCTCGTCAACAAATCCACGTTCCCTCTCGGCCCCGGGTCGGTCCTGCTCTCACGTTGTCGTGTTTGAAGAAGCACAGCATGCGCAGCTCCCTGAAGACCCTCTTACAGGAGACCAGGTTCTGGAAGACGTTGGGCATCTTCTTCAGAGCCACTTTGCGCCCGTCACGTGGATCAGTCACCGACCTGCAGGACGGGAAGAACCACGGGTTGAGTCCCGAGCTCGTGGTCGAGTGGCGACAACACAACGAGCTCCTGAACAACACAACCGGTTAAACTAGTTCATCTGACACAATCTCATTTGTATTTATCATTTAAGATGTAAAACATTGTCTCGTTCCAGCGTCTCTGTTTTTATTTTTTTTTATATTTTTGTTTATTGGAAGTAGTTTCACGAGATACAACAATATAACAGGGAATACTTCCATCTTACATTTTTCCCCATCTTTTTATCCCTCCCACATTCCCATCCCCAGCACCCATAACAAACCTATAAACACGAAAAAACAACCAAATATAAAAATAAATAAATAAAATAAAATAAATAATTTAAGGGGAAGGGTGAATTGTTATTAAAAATAAAATAAATGGGGGCTAGGGGGAGGCTCAGTCATCTCCATAACGCAGAGATGTCAAAGACTCAATATGACTTAAGAGAGGTCTCCAAGTCTTTTCAAATGAATTTAAGGAACCATTCAGGGAAAATCTAAGCTTTTCAAGACTCACGAACAGTAAAACTTCTTCAACCCACCTACTGTGAGATGGGGGTTGAGGGTGTTTCCATTTAAAGAGTATAAGGCGTCTCTGTTTTTAGATTCATCATTAAACTGACTCTTCTACTTTGAATTCTGGGAACTTCTGGATATTTTAGCCATTTTCTGCCATTTTCAGTCAATTGAAAAACTAATAAAAAGAAAATAAAGATCATTAATCTCAGTCTTGTCATGAAGCAGGACGGTGGACAGTGGTTCTGTGTGGGAGGAGAATCCCTCACATGTGAGGTTTCTCCTTTTTACAGTCTTACTCTAGTCGAGGGTTAAGAATAGTTGAATGAATTAACTTCTGAGGTAGTGTGCAGATTATGACCTAAACAACGAGGTTATGTTTCCAAACCAGGACATTTTCTATCACTTTCTTTAGCATTTTCCCTGATGTCAGGAGAATAGTTCCTTGGTCTTGATGGGATTAATCAGACATATTGACAGGACTGATATGAATGAGCAGTTGGGCCTTGGTGGAGGTTCGAGCTCTGGAGGGTTTTATATCGGATTCATTTCACTGAGGAACAATGAGGTTTAGAATGGGAGACACAGGGAGTGTGATGGGGGGGGGGGGGCACAGGTCATGTCCTCGCTGAGGTTCTTACCACACGACACCGAAGGCTCCATATCCGATGGGTCGGTCGGGCTCCATCTCTGCCGGGCTGGGCACCTCGCTGGCCGGGTTGCTGTAGGGCTGAGGCACCGCCGCTCCTCCGCCGGCGCTGCCCCCCAGGGCCGTGGGGTGCCTGGGGGTCCCGGCCGGGGCCGAGGGGCCGCTGAGGCCCGTGGAGCCCGGGGCTCCGCAGGACGAGTTCACGCAGAAGTACTTGTGGCCCAGCTCGGAGCCCGGGAACAGGTCCTGGCGGCCGGCGCCGTGGAACGCCATCCTCCCCCGGAACACTCCGCTTCGCCCGGCGGCACCAAGCTGCTGCTGCGCGGCTAAGCTCGGAGGAAACACGGCCCTTCAGTCCGCATCACCCGGTTCCATCCTGTGGGGACACGACGAGTTAACACCGGGGAAGAGCACCGCTGAGCCCGGGGCCGAGCAGCCGGACCGAGGCTCCTCTCTCCGGAACAAACACGTTACAGACCCCCCGGATGGACTCACTCTCCCCGGGCTGAGGCACCTCCGCCCCGGGGAGAGTGGGTCGCTCACCTGGTGAGTTAGCGGAGCTGCTCGGTCACTGGACCCGCGGCTAGCGAGCGGCAGCGACGGCTCCACGGAGAGAACCCGACCTCCACCCGGCGGAGCAGCTCCGGCTCCCCGGCTGCAGGGGACCAGAGTCCGGCCTCGACAACCAGCACCAACCCGGCCGGGACTTAATCAGTGAAATGTTGCTGTTCAGCCGGAAGTCGGGTTAGCTCCGTGCTAACCAGCTGTTCATGCTAACAGGCTGACCCACATACACCCGCTCGCTCCCGAACCCGAACCCTTCAGACCCGAACCCGAACCCGACGCGTTCCACACACAATCACTTTATCACTGATTCATATGAAACTCTTACAAACCGAGAGCGGGTCGATCAGCGACGGTTCTGCAGGGAAACAGCCCGAGATGAGCTCCTGCCTCCGGCTCCGTGAGCTAACCGGGTCGGTAGCTAGCAGCTAGCTGGCCATCCCGTCGATAACCCGGCGCAGCAGCGTCACAGACCGGCGGGCACAGACTCGACCGACGGTCCGTCCACCGGCGGCTCGGAGCTCAGCGTTAATCCAGGAGAAGGATTTGAGGAAGCTCTTCCTGCAGCAGCGGCTACAGCTAGCGGGTTAGCCGGGGAGGAGGAGCCGTGAGCCGGGTGGGGGAGGGTCGAGGCTCCGCTGTAAACAAAGCTAACGCTCGTTAGCTGATGCTGCTACTGATGCTGCTACTGATGCTGCTGCTGCGGCCCCCAGGGGCACATCTCCTCTCCTGCTGACCCCAGGGGCCACAGGCTCCTCTACTGCTGACCCCAGGGGCCACATCTCCTCTACTGCTGACCCAAAGGGCCACAGGCTCCTCTCCTGCTGACCCCAGGGGCCACAAGCTCCTCTCCTGCTGACCCCAGGGGCCACTGCTCCTCTACTGCTGACCCCAGGGGCCACTGCTCCTCTACTGCTGACCCCAGGGGCCACATCTCCTCTACTGCTGACCCCTGGGGCCTCTGGCTCCTCTACTGCTGACCCCAGGGGCCACTGCTCCTCTACTGCTGACCCCAGGGGCCACATCTCCTCTACTGATGACCCCAGGGGCCACATCTCCTCTACTGCTGACCCCAGGGGCCCCAGGCTCCTCTACTGCTGACCCCAGGGGCCACAGGCTCCTCTACTGCTGACCCCAGGGCCCACAGGCTCCTCTACTGCTGACCCCAGGGGCCACAAGCTCCTCTACTGCTGACCCCAGGGGCCACAGGCTCCTCTACTGCTGACCCCAGGGGCCACAAGCTCCTCTACTGCTGACCCCAGGGGCCACAGGCTCCTCTCCTGCTGACCCCAGGGGCCACAAGCTCCTCTACTGCTGACCCCAGGGGCCACAGGCTCCTCTCCTGCTGACCCCAGGGGCCACAAGCTCCTCTACTGCTGACCCGAGGGGCCACATCTCCTCTACTGCTGATCCCAGGGGCCACATCTCCTCTACTGCTGACCCCAGGGGCCACATCTCCTCTACTGCTGACCCCAGGGGCCACAGGCTCCTCTACTGCTGACCCCAGGGGCCCCACAGCCCCAGGTTGACCTCTTCTCAGTTGGGGCCCTTGCTCTCGTCAAGGTCCTCTTTTATTTTATTAGTGGCTCTTTTGTAAAGTGTTTTTATTAAACCTGTTTATTCTTGGTCCTGATGTTTACTCTGAAAATATTATCAATCATTTCAATTAGATCATTTTCTTTAATAATCAAATAATTAAGTATAAAAAGTCAAAGGAGAGAAAAACATGTGTAGACGTTCAGATCATGAGTGAAAAATCTGATATTAAAATGATTCATGTACATTAACTGAGAAAACTCTTAATGACAGAAACACAACATTCATATGTTTTATGATTAATACTCATGTTAATAAGAAATTAATGGTAAATAATAGTGAATGGCAATCAGGTAACAGAATATATATTATTTCTGTTTTATATTTTTCAATTTCCTTGTGTTAACATTCAGTGTTTAACTAAAGTTAACATGTGAACATTAGAAGAAAGTGTATCCAGAGTCCTGAACCTGAACCGGACTTTTCGGACCGAATTTCTCAGGATTAATCAATAATCATAACAGTGGCCAATTAAGTTATGTCATCAATTATTGAGCCAATCACTTCATCTGTAGAGGTGCTGACACAGTGACCTTGTATCTTGTCATTACTTTGATATGAGTACTTGTGTAGCGGCTGCTCAGTTTTAATTTATACACAAAGAACAAACCAGAGAAGAATCCCAGGACGGAGACAAATCTCAGCTTTTCTATGTAAATCTGTGAATCTGAAAGTAACTAGATACCGAAGCTGTTACTCAGTTACTGTAAATGTAACAGAGTTAAATTTAAAGTTCTGCTTCGGTGTCTGGTAACTTTCCTCTGACATGAGGATAAAGTACACAACCACTCACACACACACACACACATGAAGATCGTCTCATTGTTAATCCACACATGCATTTTACTGCTTTGTAATACAGGAGCAACCAGGCCGATGCATCAAATACAATCAATATGCACGTGTCACCAAGTCGCTACAAAGTACAGTTACAAATCATCCAGAGACGAACAAAGATCCTCTGAAGCACAGAGGTTCCACACGGTCAGTGTTCATCGGGACATTTCACAAACGCTGAGGACTTCATCAGCTCTAGAAAAGTGTTTGTACACGACGTCCTCCTGAAACTCGCTGCTCCGCCCGATGGGACCGAGGCCACCGGGAGACATGACGAATAATAAATTAGAGAAGACATGTCGTCGAGGTCCTCGGGTCGGTTTCCTCTTCACAACCAAACACTGAGTTCATGGAATATAAAAGATGTAAAAACAACAAACAACTTTACAAAAGCATGACGGGCTGTGCAGGTCGGGTAGAAACCAAAGCGACGACGTGATGACCGATAGAAATATTAAACTGCGAAGCAAAGTGGATAAAAATACACATTTCTCCTGGTTCTGTCCTCTTTGATCCGACCTCTGTTGTGGATCAGGATCTGAGGTGGATCAGGATCTGTTGTGGATCAGGATCTGTTGTGGATCAGGATCTGTTGTGGATCAGGATCTGTTGTGGATCAGGATCTGAGGTGGACAGTTCTGGGACGCGTGTCGGAGTGAGACGTCCCGTCAGCGGACGGAGATCTGCAAAGAGAAAACAAAGAGACTGAACATCTGTTAACGAGCAGCTCTTCATCTGGAGCTCAGGATCCAGGGCTGGAAATAAAGATGGAAGGCGGCTCGATAGCTTGATCGCCCCCTGGTGGCTGGCTGCAGGACAGGTTATAAACCCCGCCTCCTCCATGTTAGCAGAAAAAACCCCTCGTCCAAAAGAACCCAAAGAAAGAAATAGAGTTACGTCTCTAATATAAATAAACGAGAGGATAAACGACATGTTCCTCTCACCTGGTTTGGCGGCTGTAGTTCCAGTCCTCTCCTCTGGGTGTCCTCAGAGGAGAGGCCCCCCCCCCCCGGCCCTCGCAGCGTGCTAGCTGTGAGGCGGGGGGGCGATACCGGAGCAGTCAGTGACCAGCAGTCCCACGGTGCTGGCAGCGCTGGTCACTGTGACCGCCACGCTGGTGCTGCCCACGGCGCCCGAGCCCGGCGGGTCAGAGCCGGGGTCGCCCTGGCTGGCGTGAGTGCCCATGTGACCCTGGAGCTGCGTGGTCGTCTTGCACTGCACGCCGCACAGCTGGCAGAGCAGCACCCCCCCGGCCCCGGTGCCACCAAACCCCCCCCTCGCCCCGCCACTGTCCTTCCACTCCTGACCGTGGTGCTTCTGAGCGTGGACACGGAGGTAGGTGAGGGTGGTGAAGCCTGGAAAACACACACACACACACACACACACACACACACACAGACACACACGTTTTTTTAACCTAAGTTTAGTTCTGATCGTTCTTTTTAAGATCCAAGATATTTATTGTAATTTTTGTGAATTTGTGATTTTCTCATTTTGAGGTAGATTTAAGCTTTATTTTGAAAATCCACCGGCGACTCCAGTTCTGCCACATGACTCAACATTAGGGACGGGAATCGGCAGGGACCTCCCGATACGATACTATCACGATACTTAGGTGGCGATACGATATGTATTGCGATTCTGTGGGTATTGCGATTCGATATTACGATTTCCTGGGATTTTTTTTGGTTATTTTTTTTTTTTAAATACTGGACCATGGAAAAATGTTGAATTATACCTTCAAATACAACAGTCAAATTAAATTAGAGCTTTACCAGTTTTATTTCAAATATTAACATTAACTTAATGACTGCCGGGCAGCCAATAGAGAAAATAAATAAAAATATGCCCTATTATTGTATAGCCCCTGTCAACTGCACACAAACTGACAGATTAAAAAATGTATGCCACCTAGGCAACTTTTAAACAATAAATAAAAGGTAAATTAAATAGAATGAATAAAAGTTTACTTAAAATATAAACTTTTAAATAAACAAAAAGTAGGCTATTGTTGTTTGCATGTAGGCGATGCAAAGCTAGTGTTTGGGTGTGTTTAGATTCTTGTGCAAAAACAAGAGCTGGTCAACATGCTCTGGGGTGATGTTGCTCTTCCAATATATCCCCCCCGGTATAACCAATAAATATGTTCTAAAAAAAATCGATTATGGAGGCAGCATGGCGATTTAAAATCGGGATTCACAAGAATCGTGATTTGTAACTGAATCGATTTTTCCCCCCATCCCTAGTCAACATTGGTTAAATATATCGTCGAGAAAACTAAAGAATAATGTGAATGTGAACCAGGTCAGCAGGTGTGAACCGGGTGTGAAGCAGCTGTGAACCAGGGGTGAACCGGATGTGAACCAGGTGTGAGCGCCGACTCACTGCGGTTGCACAGGTGGCAGGCGTGGTGCTGTGATTGGTTGTGGACCCTCATGTGGTCGGTGATGTAAGCGGCCGACAGCAGCTTCCCACAGATGTGACACGGAACCTTCTCCTCGTGACGGATCAGATGAGCCCGGAGACGATCCCGCGTGGCGAACGCTGACGTGCACGTCTGCGGGAAACAAAGACACACATGCACAGTTATGTACACACACACACACACACACAGGCTGAACAGCGGGGGGGAGGATGTTACCGTGCACTTGAACGGTCGCTCTGTGGAGTGAACCTGTCGAACGTGACTGTTGAGGTGGTCCGGTCTGAAAAATACACAAAACAACACAAAGAGTCGTCAACACAAGAATTCATGTATCACACAGAATTAATTTTCCGTCTGTTTGAATTTGTGTTAATCAAACAACCTGTGATTCAGATTCTTGTTCCAAAGTCTTACACATTTAGTTAGTTTTTAATTGATTTTTAATTTGGGCTTTTTTTTTAAGTTAATCGTCAGAGCATCAACGGCTCCTCCCACACAACCACATGGTTTTTAAACTCATCACTATGGTTACGCCTGACAGAGTGTATAATAAACTTTCCCCAGGCGTCCCCACAGGTTTACCTGGAGAAGGCCTTGGCGCAGTGCGGGCAGATGTAGGGTTTCTCCACGGCGCCCTGGTGCGAGCGCACGTGGTAACTCATGCGGTCCTTCCTCTTGAAGCGCTGCTGGCAGATGGGGCAGCAGTACGGCTTCTCGTCAGAGTGCGACAGGCGGTGGCGGTTCAGGTGGTACACGTCTCGGAAGGCCTTCCCACAAGCCTCGCACGCGTGGTTCTTCCTCACCTGGTTGGTGCCGGGGGGGGGGTGAGGACTCTGGGGACGAGACGGAGAGAGGACGAGTCAAACACCTCTGAGGAGGAACTTCATGATAACAGCAAAGTGTGAGGATACAAGTCAACACACGGACCAGGGCTTCATGTTCACTTTAAGACTTCTTAAGACCATAATGATCGCATTTTAAATTTCAACGTAATTAAGAGCTAGTTTATAACACGTGAACATATCGAAGTTTAAGAGCTAAAGTTCCAAAGCTTGAATATCAGACGTTTTAAGACACGATTTGAAGCTCGTGTGCGATGATATAAAGATGAACAAATAATCAGAATAAAACCTGATGAACAAGTGGGCGGAGCACGACAATAACACTGTGCATGTACGTGCATGATGTCACCGGGACGAGTCTGTCTTAAGGGAAGAGGAGGAGACGTGGTGACATTATGTTAATGAGGAGGGGCGGGGCCTAAACCAGGGCAGGAAATTGAATCGTGAATAAACAACCAGATGACTTGAACTTGAACCCGGGTCGTCCTGGACCCTGGATGTTTCCTCACCTGCTCCATGGACCCGACCACAACAACAGCTGCCTGGATGGGTTGAGGCGGTGCTGCCATGGTTACGGTTGCTGGGGCGATGGACACAGAGAGGGGCAGGCTCTCCTGGTTGGCGTGCAGGCCGGGCTGGGGGAGGGTGGCGGTGGCAGCGGTGGGGGGAGGGGGGACAGGCGGCTGCATGGGCAGGGTGAGCTGGAGGAGGGAGAGCGGAACCGTCTGCTTCTCCACCCTCCCCCCCCCCTCCTTCTCACGGGTGGCGCCGCCCTTCATCCTGATGCCCGTGTGCACCGACTGGTGGCGCCGCAGGTTGTAGCTGTTCTTGAACTCCTTGTTGCAGGTGGAGCAGATGTGGGCCGGGCGGCTCGGCCTCACGAGCGGCTTGACTGAGGGACAGAGGAGCATCAGAACCTGATCCACTCAGACCATCACACACGGGTCCAAGTGGATCCTGATCCACTCAGAACATCACACACGGGTCCAACTGGATCCTGATCGACTCAGAACATCACACACGGGTCCAAGTGGATCCTGATCCACTCAGAACACCACACACGGGTCCAACTGGATCCTGATCCACTCAGAACATCACACACGGGTCCAAGTGGATCCTGATCCACTCAGAACATCACACATGGGTCCAACCGGATCCTGATCCACTGAGAACATCACATACGAGTCCAAGTGGAACCTGTTCCACTCAGAACATCACATACGAGTCCAACTGGATCCCGATCCACTCAGAACATCACACACGGGTCCAACTGGATCCCGATCCACTCAGAACATCACACATGGGTCCAACTGGATCCTGATTCACTCAGACCATCACACAGGGGTCTAACTGGATCCTGATCCACTCAGAACATAACACACGGGTCCAACTGGATCCTGATCCACTCAGAACATCACACACGGGTCCAAGTGGATCCTGATCCACTCAGAACATCACACACGGGTCCAACTGGATCCTGATCCACTCAGAACATCACACACGGGTCCAAGTGGATCCTGATCCACTCAGAACATCACACACGGGTCCAAGTGGATCCTGATCCACTCAGAACATCACACACGGGTCCAAGTGGATCCTGATCCACTCAGAACATCACACACGGGTCCAACTGGATCCTGATCCACTCAGAACATCACACAGGGGTCCAAGTGGATCCTGATCCACTCAGAACATCACACACGGGTCCAAGTGGATCCTGATCCACTCAGAACATCACACACGGGTCCAACTGGATCCTGATCCACTCAGAACATCACACACGGGTCCAAGTGGATCCTGATCCACTCAGAACATCACACACGGGTCCAAGTGGATCCTGATCCACTCAGAACATCACACACGGGTCCAAGTGGATCCTGATCCACTCAGAACATCACACACGGGTCCAAGTGGATCCTGATCCACTCAGAACCTCACACACGGGTCCAAGTGGATCCTGATCCACTTGGACCCGTGTGTGAGGTTCTGAGTGGATCCTGATCCACTCAGAACATCACACACGAGTCCAAGTGGATCCTGATCCACTCAGAACATCACACACGGGTCCAAGTGGATCCTGATTCACTCATAACATCACACACGGGTCCAAGTGGATCCTGATCCACTCATAACATCACACACGGGTCCAAGTGGATCCTGATCCACTCAGAACATCACACACGGGTCCAAGTTGGATCCTGATCCACTCAGAACATCACACACGGGTCCAACTGGATCCTGATCAGCTCAGAACATCACACACGGGTCCAACTGGATCCTGATCCACTCAGAACATCACACACGGGTCCAACTGGATCCTGATCCACTCAGAACATCACACACGGGTCCAAGTGGATCCTGTTCCACTCAGAACATCACACACGGGTCTAACTGGATCCTGATCCACTCAGAACATAACACACGGGTCCAACTGGATCCTGATCCACTCAGAACATCACACACGGGTCCAACTGGATCCTGATCAGCTCCGAACATCACACACGGGTCCAACTGGATCCTGATCCACTCAGAACATCACACACGGGTCCAACTGGATCCTGATCCACTCAGAACATCACACACGGGTCCAAGTGGATCCTGTTCCACTCAGAACATCACACACGGGTCTAACTGGATCCTGATCCACTCAGAACATAACACACGGGTCCAACTGGATCCTGATCCACTCAGAACATCACACACAGGTCCAACTGGATCCTGATCCACTCAGAACATCACACACGGGTCCAAGTGGATCCTGATCCACTCAGAACATCACACACGGTCCAACTGGATCCTGATCCACTCAGAACATCACACACGGGTCCAAGTGGATCCTGATCCACTCAGAACATCACACACGGGTCCAACTGGATCCTGATTCACTCAGAACATCACATACGAGTCCAAGTGGATCCTGATCCACTCAGAACATCACACACGGGTCCAAGTGGATCCTGATCCACTCAGAACATCACACACGGGTCCAAGTGGATCCTGATCCACTCAGAACATCACACACGGGTCCAACTGGATCCTGATTCACTCAGAACATCACATACGAGTCCAAGTGGATCCTGATCCACTCAGAACATCACACACGGGTCCAACTGGATCCTGATCCACTCAGAACATCACACACGGGTCCAAGTGGATCCTGATCCATTCAGAACATCACACACGGTTCCAACTGGATCCTGATCCACTCAGAACATCACACACGGGTCCAAGTGGATCCTGATCCACTCAGAACATCACACACGGGTCCAAGTGGATCCTGATCCACTCAGAACATCACACACGGGTCCAAGTGGATCCAGTGGATTTTTTAGACTTTTAACAAGTCTAAAAAAGGCTTTTTGTTCATTTCATATTTTATATTATTATTAGCATCATTATGCACCATCTGCCAAAGATCAAATGTCAGTAAATACATCTTTATCTTTCTGTCTGTGAGGGTGAGATGTGCTCGGTGCTCAATCGGATCTTTTATGGTTCAATGAGCGATTAGTTGACATGAAGAAATATAATCAGTCGTCATTTCTGCCTCTTGACGAACATTTTTCTTTTCTCTTATGTGAATATATGTAAAATGTAGATTTGGGTTTTTTTTTGTTTTAGGTCGAATAATATGAGAAATGAAGATGTGAATTTCACCCAGTGAAATGTTTGTATGTTTCATTGACTGAACAATTAATCAAGTGTCAGTTTGATAAATAATAACAATAACCCAGTTGGGACCCTGGAGGCCCCTGACTCGTCCCTCCTCATGTTTCCTTCTTGATACGAGTCTGTTATTAAACAGCCCTGAGGTGTAAACAGGTCAGCTGCCCCCCCTCCCACCCCCCCCGACCTCTCACCAGGGAGCGGCTCCTCGCTCAGCGCAGCCGTGTCCACGGTGGACGGCGGCGTCACGATGTGTTCGGCAGGAGGAGTCGAGACCCTCAGCTCGGGCAGCAGCTCCGACTGGAGAGGCGTCTCCGGCTGGCTCGGAGTCGCCGGCGTCTACACAACAACACACACAACAACACACACATCAACACACACATCAACACACACAACAACACACAGTTCATCACATTCTGCTTAGTTCAGTGGATGTTTTTCTAGAGATCTTCCTCTCGTGTCAAGTTCTAAACTGTGGGAGGGCTGAAGTGTATTTGAGCCCGAGCACTGATATCAAAGGTCAGGTGAGACCCTATTGAAATTGTAAGATTATTATTATTATTATTATTCAGGCAAATGAATTGGCTTTTTGAGGGCTTTAACATGCTCAAATTCTTACCAAAATTTGCAGAAAGTTAGAAAGTGGTGAAAATTTACATATTCTGGAGGAATTTTCAATTGTGTTTATTTCTGAAAGGTGAGGAGGTTTTTATTCTGTTCATATTCTGTTCATATCCTTTTGTTGGTTCTGACCTGAAGGTTAACTGGGCCTCACTACCAGAAGTGTCAGTATCAGGTTGTGTTGCTGATATAAAACACTTTTTTTCAACAGAATAATCAACAGAAAGGAGATGTGAATGACAACTTTTTATCTTACATTGAAAATCGTGTTATTTTCTTAATTCAAGTTTAAATATTTTGTTGTATTTGTTATTTAAAGTTTGTTGTCCAACTGTAAAGTATCAAACTTCAAATACATTTCTTTGTTCAGTTCGATAACATCTTAAGAATCAATATCAGAATGGAAATGGTTAACTACATAATACCAGTAGCAAACGACAGAGTGTTAGGGCCAAAATCAAATTCAGAGATTTGTAATTCTCCATTCTTTATTCTTCTTATGAATACTGATATGACTTCACACTCGTCATGTTGCTACCATACTCTGGTAACATGACGACTCTGCTCTTTAATTAATAAAACTTAATTCCTACTGGGACCTGAATCCACATGAATCTCTGGCTCTTCTCCTCAGGTTCCTTCAGGAATCTTTAACTTGTTAAAACCTAAACTCTCCTCCAGCAGAGGCTTTGATTTCAAATGTTATTTCTGAATATTTAAGTGAAAATCCACCTGACACTTTATATCAGAGCACAGGTGGGGGCTGGGGGGTCACCTGGAGGAGACTGAGCCTAAGGTCATCTCCCCCATGACCCCATGGTGACCCCCCATCACTCCCCCCCCCTCCCCCTGAGGAGCCATGATGGAGTAACTCACCTGAAAGAGGAAGTTGCTCCAGGACGTGTCCATCCTGCCGGAGAGCAGCTCCCCGGGCAGGGGCTCACCGGGGCCGGGAGGAGAAGCTCTGTCCGCCGGGGAGAGACCCGGAGCCGCGGCCTGATGACACTTAGCTCCAGCTAATTACCACTGAGCACTTATTGTCTAAATGACTGCTCGCTTCTGTGCAGGTTTCATGATGAAATGGTTCAAACAGCCGGTCACATGCAGGTTATGAACTGTTTAAATGAAGAAAATGGAGGAAACCAGCAGCTCGTTGCTTTATTTTGCCAAATCTCCGAAAGGCCGCAGCTGCCGCTCCAGGCCTCGGCGTCGCGTACTGCTCGTCCCCGACCTACAGCGCTGCCGCTCGGCCGCGCTCCGTGGCTCCGCCTCGGTGTGTGGATCCGCGGGAGGACATCTTTCTCTTTTTTTCGGGCCCTCGCCCTCCCTCCCTCCTCGTCCTTTTCTTTTTTTATCCTTCTTCACCCCCTCGGTCCCTCTTCGCTTTAAAGGGAAGGTCCGGGCTGGAGCCTCCCTCCTCCCGGCTCGACCCGCTCCTCCTCCCGCGCGGCTGCTCGCTGCGCCGACAGATAATCACCCGACAGATCCCGAACCTTCCTCCGGACGTTACGTCCTCTCGACCCGGCTGCGACGGAGCGGTGTCCCGGTGAATCAGTCCCCGGTCCCCGGAGCGTGAGGCCGGCCGCAGCGAGCTGTCCCGCCGCTAAGATGGTGTCGAGTTCGGCTGGAACCACTTTGTGTCCCCGGACATCTTAAAGGTAACGACGCGCAAGTGCAACAGCTGAAAGTCTTCCCCCCGCCACCTCCACCCATAAAACACCACCTCCACCCCCACCCACAAAACACCACCTCCACCCCCCCATCCACCCACAAAACACCACCTCCACCCCCCCATCCACCCACAAAACACCCCCTCCACCCACTTAATTTCCCTTCGGGGATGAATAAAGTAATCTATCTATCTATCACCCTCACCTCCACCAGACTTCATCCACCTCCACCCTCACCAGAAAACACCACCTCCATCCCCCCATTCACCTCCACCCGCAGCAAACCCCATCCACCTCCACCCTAACCTCCACCTCCACCCTCACCAGACCCCGTCCACTTTCACCCTAAACTCCACCCGACCCCATCCACCTCCACCCGCACCAGACCCCATCCATTTCCACCCTAAACTCCACCAGACTTCATCCACCTCCACCCTCACCAGAAAACACCACCTCAATCCCCCCATTCACCTCCACCCACAGCAAACCCCATCCACCTCCACCCTAAACTCCACCCGACCCCATCCACCTCCACCCTAACCTCCACCTCCACCCTCACCAAACCCCGTCCACTTTCACCCTAAACTCTACCCGACCCCATCCACCTCCACGCGCACCAGACCCCATCCACTTCCACCCTAAACTCCACCAGACTTCATCCACCTCCACCCTCACCAGAAAACACCAGCTCAATCCCCCGATTCACCTCCACCCGCAGCAAACCCCATCCACCTCCACCCTAAACTCCACCCGACCCCATCCACCTCCACCCTTAACTCCACCCGACCCCATCCACCTCCACCCTAACATCCACCTCCACCCTAACATCCATCTCCACCCAAAACCTCCACCCGCACCAAACCCCGTCCAGAAAACACCACATTTAACATCCAATCGGATTCACCAATCACGTTTCCATGACGACAAGCAGTTATTTCTCGCTAAAGAAACTTTTACAAGTAAACAAAACAAGGAGCTGGTTTTCATGGTGTTTATTTTGTAGCTGCTTTTACAGTGAATTCAAACCACCTGCACTTCAAAGTAAATATACATCAAATACTTGTATTACTACAACTAAGATATTTTAAGTATAACATCAGAGAGCCTGTGACCCAAGCACTTCATTGCAAGCGACTGCTTTATGTAATCGTTGTGTACATGACAATAAACTCCTGAATCTTGAATCATAAGCTTTGAAGTTAATGTAAAGTTGTATCTTAGAATAACAGATTCTAGAAGTTTCATTAAAAACAAGAGGCAAATATTTAGAACTCAACACATTGAGGATTGAAACACATCAGCAGCAGAAAGTTTAAACACTCGTCACGCGAGGTGAAACTTATGACCTGCATAACTCTCAGAGCATAAATCCACTGGAAAGAGAAAACACTGCTTCTACCACGAGGCAAGAACAATAAATGAGAAATGAGAAACAATAAAGCACAAAGTGAACTAAATGCAACAATCATCACTGATTCACCACCGATCACCGATCACCAGAGGAAAGCACCAACACACTTCCTGGGAAACAAAGAGCTTTTATTTTGGTTTGATGTCCGAGTGAGACAGCGTCAGCAAGAGCGTTTTTAACGGATCTGTAAAACATGATTGAACGATGCACTCAGAATATTAAAGCAGATTAGAAAGTAGTAAATGTCAGCGTCTGATTATGAATATGAGGGAATCTGAGTGAGCTGCGGCACAATGAACAATCAGAGCAGAAAGCACTGACAGGCTCCGCCCACACTAACATGCTTTAGTTTTAACACTAAAAACACACGTCCACGGGTCATGTGGTGTAAACAGGAAGTAGATTGTCTACAGCGACAACGAGGTGGAACTGTAACTGACAGGAAGTGCTTGTGTTCATCCCTGGTGGGCGGAGCCTGATTCTTGTTTGTCTGTAGAAAGTCAAATAATCAAATAAAATCCATCGGCCTCTCTCCTGCCTGGATCTGGAATATCTCATGTAGTAATATTTGGTTATAAAGATAAAATCTCTCTGATGATCGTCTGATGAACTTTTCAAGTGTTTCACATCAACAGTGCACGAGTCTCCTGTTCCCCTTTCAATTCAATAACAATAACAATAACAGTAATACATTAAACCGTGGACGTGCTGCTGAGCTCTCGCTCACTGCTGCTTCGTGCTCGCCGCTCGCTCGGCGGCGTCCAGGGCGGCCATGTTCTGGGAGGCGGTGATGAGGTGCAGCAGGCTGATGCCGGACTTGAGCAGGCAGATGGTCCCACACAGTCCCTGCAGCCAGTAGAGCCACGCTGCCACAGGAAACACACATCAAGAGAGCACTTATTACAACTGTCTCTCTAAATATCAACTGTCTTATTCTGTGTAAAGAGACTTGATTAATAACTATAATCTATAATCCTGCCTGTACGTGCTCCTCAGAGCAGGTGGACGTGAGGAAGAGGAAGATCTTACCAGCAGGTTCTGAGATGTGATGGAGGATGTAGAGCAGGCAGAAGAAGAGCTCGTTCCCGAGGCACATCACGAACAGCACCGGCTGCAGGAGACACAAACCTGTCAGTGAGTGGATCAGTTCAGATCAGCTTCAGCTTCCTGTGTGAGCCACAGAGATCTGACCTTGGAGGTGTAGTAGAGCCGCAGGAGGGCGTTCCCCGAGAGGTCGATGGTCTTGTGGCTGGTGGATCCCTTTATTGTCGAGCTGAGGAAGAGGAGAGGGTGAAGACAGAACATGATGAAGAGGCAGCAGAGGGGACGTCAGAGACACTTTGTTGTGGGACACGATGAAGCTGCGGCTCCGCTCTGGAGACAGAGACACGTGAATCTATTCCCTCTGGTTGTTCTCCTTCTCTTATTAATCACTTCCTGTCATTAACCTGTCATGTGACCAGAGCAGGGTCACGTGCTTCATACAGCGCAGGTTTCTACGACATTAGTGAACTAACGTAGAGCTCAGTCCTCCACCCACTGTCTTATATCTTATATTCACTAGATCAGGATTTGTATTTACATCAAACATCTGATTCTTTGAGTCAAGATCCATGAATTATTTTCTAAGAAATCAAAGAAAAATGATGAAGAACATCCGATCATTCCTCCACCAGGTCGACTGGTAATATGAACTGGAGATTGAGGTGACAGACTAACTAACTAACTAACTAACTAACTAACCAACCAACTAACCAACCATCTAACCAACCAATTAACCAACTAACTAACCAACTAACAACCTTCTAACCAACCAACTAACTAATCAACCAACTAACTAATCCACCAACTAACTAACCCACTAACTAACTCATTAACCAACTAACCAACCAACTAACTAACTAACCCACTAACCAACCAACTAACTAACTAACCATCTAACCAACCAACTAACTAACTAACAACCTTCTAACCAACCAATTAACCAACTAACCCACCAACCAACTAACTCACTAACCAACTAACTAACCAACCAACTAAATAACTAACTAGCCCACTAACCAACCAACTAACTAACCCACTAACCAACCAACCAACTAACTAACTAACCCACTAACCAACCAACTAACTAACCAACCATCTAACCAACCAACTAACTAACTAACAACCTTCTAACCAACCAATTAACCAATTAACCAACTAACTAACCCACCAACCAACCAACCAACTAACTCACTAACCAACTAACTAACCCACTAACCAACCAACTAAATAGCCCACTAACCAACCAACTAACTAACCCACTAACCAACCAACTAACTAACCCACTAACCAACCAACTAACTAAATAACTAACCCACCAACCAACTAACCAACCAACTAACTAACCCACTAACCAACCAACTAACTAACCCACTAACCAACCAACTAACTAACCAACCAACTAACTAAATAACTAACCCACCAACCAACTAACCAACCAACCAACCAACCAACTATCCAACTAACTAACCAACCAACAGACTAACCCTAACCCACAGATGGAACCCGCCCTCCTCTGTGGTGGTGGTCTCATGCAGCCGCGGTGGGGACCCACCTGTGCAGGTGCAGCCAGTGGCTGGAGATGTCCAGACACATGCTGACCTGGAACAGGAAGGTGTAGGACGGGTAGAGCAGGGACAGGTTGACCAGGAGACACATGGTGGCACAGCGGTCCGTCAACATGTCCAGCATGGCTCCAAACTTTGTGGCTGAAAATGGGTTTTTATCAAATTGTCATTTTGTAGAAAACTAAATAAATAACTTTTGAAGTGTTTTGTGTTTTTATGTCACACTCACACACACACACACACCCTCACACACACACACTTACACACACAGACACACACACTTACACTGATTGAAAGCCCGAGCAGCGTGGCCATCGAAGGCATCGAGCAGAGCGCTGAGCAGGTAACAGGAGACCGCCGGCCACGGACTGATGGGCATCAGGAAGAAGGACAGGAACGCCAGCACCACACGGGCATAGCCTGCAGGGACCAGGGGACAACACACAGGGGATAACACACATGAGACAACACAGGGGACAACACACATGAGACCGTACAGGAGACAACACAGGAGACAACAAAAGAGACAAAACAGGAGACAACACATGAGACAACACCAAGACAACACACGAGACAACACAGGGGACAACACATGAGACAACACAGGAGACAACACAGAGGACCGTACAGGAGACAACACAAGAGAACAAACAGGGGACAACAACACATGAGACACGCAGGAGACAACACAGGAGACAACAACACACGAGACACACAGGTGAGAACACATGGGACAACACAAGAGACAACACATGAGACAACACACAAGAGACAACACATGAGACAACACACAGGATACCACACAGGAGACAGGAAGAGGACGAGTTAGAGAACAAGTCTCACATTCAACAACTTCTTCGTCTACAGATCATAAAAGCAATGACCTGTTAGTGTCTTTCGTGTTTAAAACATATTTTATTAAACGTTTCCAATGATTCACAATAAAATAAATAAACACAATGACGTCACTTGTTCATTTCATTCTTTACTCCTCGAGGTTTAACCAGATTTAGAGACAGTGGCTCCTCCTCCTCCATGTTTGACACTTCCGTCACATCTGCCGTGCGATGCTAAAGCTAAGCTAACAAGGCGTGAAACTCACCGATTAAATTGGGGACGAAGAGGAAGATATTCTCCTGCGTCATGTCTGCGGCTCCGGAAGCTGGGACTCGACCCTCGGACAGTGTTCGGACTCGTTACCCGCCTCGACTCGCTGGTTTCCGGGAGAAACCGAGAAACGTCCCCTGGTTCTGATTCTCGGTCGATGACAACTTCCGTCTGTCGAGCCGCGGAGATTAGAGCACGACTTCCGGTGCATGTTTCCACAAGAATGAATAATTTATTATTTGTTTTTGCTGTTTTCGTTTTTAAGTCATTAACTGTTGGGCAAATTACAAATAAAAAAATATTACATAATAAAATACGCACTAGTAAAGTTGCTTCCTAATAAATGATTAAATTAAATTCAAAAAAGAATTTGCAAATTAAATCGAATCTAACAACAAACAAATATTTCCGTTATTAATACGTGTAGAAATTATTTCTATTTATAATCGACGGTTAGGAAATTCCAGGATAGAAATTATTATGTTAACTTATTTTTAATGAATTTTTGTTTGAGTCTAAATCCCAAAGATGATGCGTTCACTGTCTCAGGAAAGTGTCGGTGTCTAATCGACTGATTATCAGCGTTTCCGTTCAGCTGCTCCATGACAGACTCGACGTGACTCAGCCCCCAATCCCTTTAATAAGACCCCCCCCCCCCCCCCCCCCCAAAAAAAAAAGAGAGAAAAGGAGATGAGTTCACTTACAAAAAGAAAGAATCGACTTACTGGCACACAACACTGAATGTTCTTTTCATGTTCTCTGCTGAGCTTTGACTTAGTTCAAGTTAATGTGCTACGCTAAGCAATGTTTTTTCCTTTAAAACTAAACATGAAATCACAGCAGCGATAACTCGTGATCAGAAAACAAATAAATCAATTCAGGTGGATTTAGTTTAACTTTCCTCAAATGTGAAGATTTTAAGTTTTTACTCATTTAAAACTAAATTATATAAATTGAATATCATTAAGTTTGACACAAAATAAAGTATTAGATTACGTTAGGAAACCGTTATCTTTTTTTCAATATCAATATAATGAAAATGATCGTCGACAAAACAAAACTCTTACCTTACGGGAATCATCAATAAATAAATGAGTCAATAAAACAAAGTCTTTGTTTTTGTTCTGTAATTTATTGAGTTTTTTTAAATGTCATCATTTTCTTCTTTTTTTTCATGTATCTAATACCGAACACTTCTCGGGCTCCATGTTTTGCAGCGTACGTAACGTTTCGCACAGTAAAGAGCAAAATGTCACATACAATAAAAAATAAAAAGAATAAAAATATGGCACCAAACTTAGTAAAAGAATCTGGATATTTGTCGGTAATTCAGCTCGACTGTGACGCTCGATGTTTTAATACTGGCTCAAAGAAACAAAAATAAAGATCAAAGCCCAGAACTCCCCCCTGAGACCTCCACAGGAATGCTGGGAAACGTAGTCCTTTTGTCCTCCTTAAAAACACTAGGATTTTTATATTTATAGCTCTATCACAGTAACATTGCGCTTATTCCCCACCTAGTGGTCAAAAATGGCAATAACATTTTAAAAACTTAGAAATAAGCGTAACATAAATATTCCACCTGCAGTAGAAGAAATAATCATGACAGCATCTATTCGTCTGAACTAGGACAAATCTGTAGGAGTCACGTGACAAAGTAATGGTCAGTATTACTCAAACACGGTCTCAGAAGAAGTTAGTGCTTCTATGTACAATGATATAAGTACGTGTTTGACAGTGAACAATCTTCAGGATACCTGCGGCCACATTTACACAGGTATCTGACATTTATATGCATTTATATAAATAGGTAGTGTGCATGTTATTCATACAAATGCGTCTGTACAGGCTCCATGCACCGAGTTGTACTAATCTGTTTAAGCACATGTACATTTTATCATTTTATCTACAGATGCAGAGAAACTTTGGGTGGGGTGGGGGGGCGAGTGAAGCTGTCAGTATTGGGCAAACACACACACACACACACACACACTCACTCACATCCATACTCACACACATTCACACTTCTGGCAGCATCTCCTGAAAGGAACACTCCCACATTTTGGAGATTCTCATGTTTGCGGTGAGATGAGGAGATGATGTCATCGTCTCATCAAGTTAATTTACTGCAGCTCAAAAAAAAGAGGAAATACTAAAAAGATAAAATCTTTTTACAACAGCTTCAAAATGTTCTTGTTTTCTTTTAGCTTGTTTAACCTGTAAAATATTAAACCTCAATGACATGTCTTTGTGATAAGGGTTTGATAACCACATCTAAGTATCACCAAATCATTTTTTGTATATATATTATATATACAAAAAATATAGCTCCTGCGTGGACTCGTGGTGTCGCAGCAACATGGCGCACTCCAGATCTTTCTGAGTTTGCTTCTTGTTCAGGTCCTGGAGGACGAAGACAATTTGAAATAAACTAACCAATTAAAATTTGACAGTTTAAAGTCAAGGTCTAAAATTAAAAACTGCTTTGGTTTCTACAGATATAGAATTAGAAATATAATTTTTTTTGTTAAATCAGACTAAAGTGTGTATACAATGTATTTTCTATAGAACACCTGACTAATTTAGCTCATAAGATATATATATATATATATATATATATATATATATATATATATATATATATATATATATATATATATATATATATATATCTCGGTATCTGAAAAAACAGATATCGATAATGGATACGGTCCTAGAAAATGTGATGCTTGTTTATTTGAGGTTTTACGGTACAGGAGCACTGAAAAGTTACAAAGCACTGGTACCGTAAGACCTGGAATAAACACGGCTGGTTTCCACTTTCTTTGTGACTTTTTCCTCCGTGTTCTGTTTCTGTTCTCATGAGACGTCGGTGAAACGTGAACATATGACGGTTTTGAAGATGTTGTAAAGACTTGGAAGTTTCCTGCTTCCAGTGTTTCTGCAAAAAAAAAAAATAATACTAATAACTGATTCATAAAAATCTTAATTCATAAAAGTCAGCTCTCGAGCTCATGACCCAAAATGTGGGAGGTTCCTTTAAGGAGGTCAAAGGGCAGTGGTCGAGTTTCCTAACAAAAAGATGGCAGTGTGTTTTTGTAACATCTCATCTGAACGAATGAAACGCGGAGAAACCAGGTTTACAATCGACTGGTATTTACATAGTTACAGTGGTTTCTAAAGCACCGGCAGACAAAGTGGAAGCTCCACAAAAGAACTGATTAAAAAACAACATGTGACCTGAACATCCAGCTGCTCCGACTGGGAGCAGCCGACGGACTGGGAGCTGTGGGACGTCCTCCAACCTCTCACTGCTGAGTCACGACTGAGCTACAGCTTCACTTCCTGAACTCTTTTCTTCTCGGGATTCACATGTTGACGTGTTTGGCCACTTTTTTTTGGACTGTTTTTGTTTCATCGCCATCACTATGGGTGGGGGGAGGGGGGTGGGGGGGGATTGGGGTTAATACTTGTTTCTGTTTTGATAAAAGCTTCCTCTCTCTCTTTTCCACTCCAAGAGAGGAGATCTGAAAACGTAGACTTTAAAAATCGTTCTCTCTCTCTCCTCTGGACTCGCTGCTGCTGCTCGACCCGTCGTCATGTGACCCGTGAGGTTTCATGAGTACGAGAGGTGGGAGGAGCCGTTAGAGATGTGGGAGGTGACGGACGTGCTGCGGCTGAGCCCACCGTCGCTCCCGCCGCCGCTCCCCGGCCCCCCCGAGGCCGTCCTCCTCAGGGGCTGGGGGCTGTTCCTCAGGGCCATCAGGTTGGGGCCCCTGACGCTCAGGCCACCCCCCCCTGCGTAGCATCCCTGTGACGAGGAGGAGGAGGAGGAGGCCGAGGAGGGGGGGGAGGAAGAGGAGAGGGAGATGGGCGGAGGCGGCGGCGGTGGTGGAAGAAGCGCCAGGGACTGGGAGGAGGCGTGGGTGGAGAGGTGGTGGTGGTGGTGGTGGTGGCCCTGGGGGTGATGGGAGTAGTGGCCCCCCCCTCCCACCCACTCCCGGGCACGCTCCCGCTCCCGGGGGTCTCGCTCGTGGCTGTCGCGGTAGAGCTGCGGCGTGCTCTGGTGGTGCTGGTAGTGCTGGGGGAGGTAGTGCTGCTGCTGCTGCTGCTGCTGCTGCTGGTGGTGCTGGTGATGGTGCTGCTGCTGGTGGTGGTGGTGGTGGTGGTGGGAGGAGGAGGAGGCGTGGCCTCTGCCGCCCTTGTTCATCTCGCTGTCCCTGCCGATGCCGTGGGAGGAGGTGATGGACTCGGCCCGGCTGAACCCTCCCCCTCCTCCTCCCCCTCCTCCTCCACCTCCTCCGTGGTTCTGACTGCGCCAGGACGGAGTCGCCACCGAGTTCTGCACGCTGTGGCTCCACTGCCCCCCCGAGCGCGGGACGGGCCGCGACGGCCAGCCGCTGGAGCCCGAGGACGGGCTGGGGGTCGGGTAGCCCTGGTTGAAGGCCTCGGCCGGGATGCCGGTCAGCGCCATGTTGCTGAAGCCGAGCCGCATGCTCTCCGAGTCGAAGGCTTCGATCTCGTGCGCCTGGCGCTCCAGCAGCGTGCGGATCCGCTCCGACCGCTCGTTCTGCAGCGACAGCATCTCCTCCTCGATCTGACAGACACATTTCACAACATCAGATTTTCTACAGAAGCCATCAAATAATCAAACACATTCAAACTAAACTTTATCGTAATTCTTCACTTTCGTTTTTCAAGGATTCAATTTTCTCCTGATACTTTTTTTCAAACTCACTCGGACTCACTTTTCAGTTTTTACTCTAATGAACTTTTTCACTGTTGCTCTTAAAATAATTAAATATCTTCCACACTTCAGATAAGTAAAATTCATCTGCTCGAACCCAGTTGAAGAATCAGACAGAAAGTGTAAAAGGTCGTGAGTTTTTAGTCCGAGGAGACGATGGGTCACGATTCTTTTCTGTCCGAACTATCTGGAGCTTGTTTGAATCGACACAGAAGCTGGAGACAAAGGATCTTCTGTGTTCATGTTCTCCGTCCCTGAGCTCCTGCAGTGGACACTTCAGTGTGGACGCAGAGTTCCAGCAGAGGACTTTGAAACCCTGAGACGTTAGTGAGGTGTCTGCTGTGAGTTTGTACCCGTTGCTCCAGCAGCGCCCGGCGGATGGACACCCTCTGCTCCAGGTCCTTCACCTCCCGCTCGTGCTGCGTGTCCGTGTGGATCTTGATCTTGCTCTGGTAGGCGTTGAGCAGCTCCAGCTCCTGCTGCAGCTGCATCCGCAGCACCTGGTACTCCCCCATCTGGGTCTCGTCCAGGCGCAGCTGTGGGGACAGACGGGGACAAGCCTCGGTATCAGTAGAGCACGATGAGCTGCAGGACAACACGTCTCTGTACGGAATCACTCCTGAAGCATTATCTCTATTTCCTCTTCAAGACTGATGTAGAAGAAGGTAATAATAACAATTCCCTGGACTCATTGACTCACTGATCAGTGGTGTGAAAGGTTCAGGTGTAGGAGGTGCTCGGGTTTCCTTGCCTTACTCACAGCCTGTGTGGACAGCATGTCGTTGATGGAGTGGTCGTACTGCTCGGCCAGGATGGCCAGCTTACGCGTCTGCTCCTCTTTGAGGCGTTTGAGGACGGCCTTGTGGTCGGACTTGGGAGTGCTCTCCAGCAGGTGGTTCCTCAGAGCTTTGTACTGACGGGTCTGGATCTTACACGTCTCCTGGAACTGACGCTTGATCTGCATCTCTTTGGTCTGGAACCAGGAGTTCAAACACACAAGGTCATTTGACTTATCTGGATTTTGTGCTAAAACTAAAATTTGTGACCCGTTACTGATTTGATGAGAATTTAACTGCAGGTCAAATCATTTCAGGATGTGTAGAAATTATTTGAAAATTAAAACATCAGAAATCTGATTCTTCCCAGCTGTGTCAGGTCGTACCTTGAGGCTCTTGGGCTGCTGCCGGACTTCCACCGTGTGTTTCTGGCGAAGTTCTTGCTCACGCCGGTTGTTGTACTCCATCTGGTTGGTCAGCTCGGTCTGGTGCTGCGTTCGGATCAGCTCGGCCCGGGTGCGCTGCACGGAGCTCAGCTGCCTGAACTCCAGCTCCTGCGTGGACTCGTGGTGTCGCAGCAACATGGCGCACTCCAGATCTTTCTGAGTCTGCTTCTTGTTCAGGTCCTGGAGGACGAAGACAATTTGAAATAAACAAACCAATTAAAAATTTGACAGTTTAAAGCCAAGGTCTAAAATTAAAAACTGCTTTTGTTTCTACAGATATAGAATCAGAAATATAATTTTTTTGTTAAATCAGACTAAGGTGTGTATACAATGTATTTTCTATAGAACACCTGACTAACTTAGCTCATAAGATTCATAAGATATAATATCACAGCTCTGTGGTGTTTAAAGGCTGAGACACTTTCCTATTGGTGGGAATCCTTTCCAAAAATATAATTTAATTTAGTTGATAAAATGAAAAGCAACCATTCAGCTTAAAGTTGCTAGTTCATTCACACTAAGATGTCGTAGAACTCAACCCACTGCTCTGGGTGACAGAGGAAACTGACGGCTCATAAGCAAAGTAAAGCAGGTCTGACTCCAGAAGCTCCTCCCACCTCTCGCAGCAGGTCCTGCTCCAGGTTGTGTCGAGCCAGCAACATCTTCCTCTTGTACTGACGGCACTGCAGCTCGTAGTACTGCCGCTGCCTCCGGAGCAGACTGGCCTCCTCCTCCGCCTGCATCTGCTGCAGACACTCCTTCTGTCGGATCAGCCACTCCTGCTTCTCACGCTTCGGCGTCGACTGGTTCTCGCTCAGCTCCTGTTTAATGCAGAAAACCAAAAGGAGTGAAACGAAATAAAAGCTGGAAACCAAACGTGGAGAGATCGACTCCATCTTCACTTGTTCATCCTCCATCCAGACGACAATATAGTGTGGTTTCATAACTAGAGTCATGTGACTGTTTACGTACACTGGTCGGTGTAAACAGGAAGCAGATTGTCGAGGAAGTAGAGCGACAACGAGGTGGAACTGTTACTGACAGTTAGTGTTAGTAAGAGTTTTGATCTGCTCTGATTCGGACACTTGGGGGTTCAGTGCGAGCTCGTACCTCTTTCAGTTGATCCTTGCGTTGGCGATACTGGCGTTTCTGTGACTCCAGTAAACTGGTGAGTTCTTTCTTCTGCTGACCCTGAATGTGCTGCTGGAACTTCTTCTCCTCCGCCAGAGCTGCTTTCGTCTGCACCAGGACACACGGGCAGAGTAAGGACTTGTTTCTATCAACTATAAGTGCACATGCTGATATGGTAACATCTCTCGACTGACAAGACAAATAAATAAATATCAAAAGTCCTGTAGCACAGATTGTTGATCCTTGTTTCACTACACAGGTGAAGAGTGACTTTATGATTCCTTCAGGTAAACTTCATTCTGAAGACCTGTCTCCATCACCTCTTTCTCCAGGATGGCCTGGTGCTTCTTGGACAGCTTGTCAGCCTCGGTGGAGAAGCTGTTCCTCTGGTTCTCCAGCTCCTTGTCCAGCTTCAGCTGGTGCTCATCCATCTCCGCCTTCAGCTTGTTCTCCAGCCCCATCAGCTGCTTCTGGTGCTGCCGCCTCATTCGTTTGTATCCAGACATTTGTTCTCGCAGCGCAGAGCCCTGCTCGTGCTCCTGGATCTGACGGGTCACCTGAAGGACAAGAAAAACCCACACTGATATTGGAGAATAAAAGTTTATATAAATTGGCCTCCAGGAGACCTATGAAGCTGATGTGAAATCTGCTGTAATACACAAAACAACGACGAGAATCCTCAAGGCATCTGTACCGGATTCTACCCAGGTGAAATGTTTGCAGTGTACCTGAAAGTCGAAGGTCACATGACCCCGAGCTGGAGGCTGAGAGGAGGAGAGTGAACTTACCAAGGAGGCAGTTCTGATGGTGGCAAAGTGGTCCCGGTTGCGATAGTAGGCTCGACGGCGTCCAGATGAGGGAACCTGGGGTTGGTCCATCTCGGGCTGGTAAGGGTCGTCATAGATGTTATCCTGACCCTGAGGAGGAGGAGGAGGAGGAGGAGGAGGAGCAGGAGGAGGAGGAGATGGTCAGCAATTTAAATCTTGGACGTCACATGAACCAAATACTTGAAGAAGCAGAAGTCTCTGTTTACCGTGGGCCGGTGGATGATGGAGCTGTTGGAGGTGACGGTGTGTTCGCCCTCCTGCATCATGGCCATCTCATTGCTGCTGTCGTCAGAGGCGTCGGCCAGGCTGTTGACAGAGCTGCTCTGAGAACTGGCTGAGATGGACATACTGGGAACTGACTGGGAGCTCTCCATGCTGTTGACCGTGCCCGTCCGCAACAGGTACGTCTCCACCTCCTGAAACACAAACAAACCTGATTAACCATCATAAAGGTTCATTTTTCTTTCCACTCATGTTTTGTTAACATGACACGAAGGTGACGTCACAATTTCATCATCTAGAGGCTGTGGACACACGGATCACAATAAGCTGGAGAAACCTTTTACTTGTGTGAAAGTTCCTGGACATTATTTCTTGGTAAATTAAAACGTTGACAGACTGAACCTCACCTCCTCATCATCCCCTCCCTCGGTCACGGGGCCGTTCTGCTGGGTCTCCTGGAACAGGATCTTCTTCATCTTGCGGTACTGCAGGTTGTCCAGCTCCCGCACTGCATCCTTGGTTCGTGCGATCAGGTCCATGATCACGGTCAGCGGACGCTCGCGGCACAAGAACCGATGCTAGAGAAGGAAGAATGGAAAGAAAGAAACAAAATAAAGGTCAGCTCAGTCCCGCTCTGAGCGTTGTGCTGATCTGATGCGACCGGGTTCTAGCTGCTCTCACATTGAGCAGCACGTCCGAGGTTGGCCGGTCCTGGGGAATCTTCTGTAGGCAGGAGTCGACAAAGTTGCGGAAGGAATCAGACCTGCAGGAAGAGACGAGATTACATCATCACTGAGTAGAGTGACTCTCAGAGAAGCTTGAGAAAATGAGTCGCTAGTAATTCAAGTGCTTCAGGTTCACAGAGGAAAGATATTCGAAAAAATTACGTTATAGTTTAAACCCTTAATCAGAGACATAGCACATGTTTTAATTAAGGTATTTCAATATTTTCTGGCTCAAGTGCGGAAACAAGTTGAAATATCCAAACTGTCCAGAGGTTGCTAATCTCAGGGTGAAGCTCTCCACTCACCAGTGGTTGGACATGAGGATGGGGCTCTCGTTCTGAGCGATGTGATATAAGGCACTCATAGCATTCATGTTGAAGAGTGGGGGCTTCCTCTCCGCTGTGGAAGAGAAGAACACAGAGTCAAACTTCTGTCCCGTGTCTTCAGGGCTGGATCACTGCAGAAGCCACAGGACGTACCCAGCTCGATGGCGGTGATGCCCAGCGACCAGACGTCCACCTTGCCGTCATACTGACCCTCATCCATCGCCAAGATCACCTCCGGAGCCATCCTGCAACCAGGACACAGATCAGTGATGGAGGAAAGGGTGTGGCACAGTATCAGCTGACAACACAACCGTCTTTAGACATGTTGCAGACAATTCCTGTGTACTTTACTTTTGAATTGACTAAATGTGTTATGAGGAAGACGGCAGGTTGGAGCTCCTCACCAGTAGGGAGTCCCCACGAAGGAGTTGGCCGGAGCCACGATGGAGGCAGAACCGAAGTCGCCCAGTTTGACCTGACCAGGCTCCGTCAGCAGGATGTTTCCTGCCTTCACGTCCCTGCCAGAGAAGCTCAGCGTTAGGACTCGGTCATTATCACAGTCCTCTCCACCGATGACACAACAGAAGAAAGGATTTTACCTGTGAATCATATTGTGAGAGTGAAGATATGCTAATCCCTGCAGAGCACCGTGGGTAATAGCAGCTATTTCCATTTCTTGAAGCGGCTTTTTGTGAACTGCAAAGAAGAAAAAGAGTTACAGACGACAATAAACTGACAAACACAATAAAGACAATAACCTTTAATAATAATATTTATCACAGGCCTCCAGGGTCGAGTCATTTTGATTCTTGCTTCAGTTAAATCAGATGAAAATTAACGTTTTCCTCCAACAATCAACACGAGAACAACGCTGTGGTTTCCTTGAACAGAACTTACATACTATAAATTCAAAATGTTGTTTATTTGCATTATGGGATAAAATGTTAAAACACTTCCTGATTGTTAAACTGTGAATGAAGTCAACATGCACAAACCAGTCGAGCAGGAAAATAACCTGCAGCACTTAAGAGGCCGTAACCATCCGCTTTTTAAATAAATGCTGTCGCTGCACATTCGTCTGCAGCGTTTGTGTTGACGTGTTGAGACAGATGTTAGCAGCTGGGACCACTGAATCAAACAGAATCCACTGAACTGTTCACTGCACGTCCACAGAGCCGGAGATAATGACCTCCCACAAACGCAACCTGAGCTCCGTCCACAGACTCTAACTACACAAACAGCAGCTTCATCAGCTGCACTGCTTAACCTGAAATAACCTCCGTCATATTCAAACATGTTCACTGAGACAACAAAGGTCGGGATTGGATCCTTGGAATGTGTAGAACTGACCTTCCAGCAGGTCTGAGGCTGAGCCCAGGCAGTACTCCATCACCAGCTGAGGAAGAGACAGTTCAACATGATGTGAGATCCACGTGTGATGCATCGAGCACTGGGGCTGATGTTGTGATTAATAATCAGATGCTAAAGTGCACAGTGCTCAAGTCTTCAACTGTGTGTGTGTGTGTGTGTGTGTGCAGGAGCATCTTCTCCACAGCTCGTGACAGGATGCTCACCCATGCTGTGTGTTCCTTCAGGTAACATCCCAGATACTCGATAGTGTTCGGGTGGCGAAGTTTCTGCAGGAACTTCACCTCTTTAATGATGTCCTGCCATTTCTGCACAAACACACAACACCACGTTAGTTTCCACTAAACACTTTTTTTCTCAACCAGATAAGACTTTTTTTAATCTGTGTACTTAGAGGCAGAGTAAAGTGAGTTCTCTCTTTGGATCGTCACCTCGTTTGTCTGCTTGCCGCTGTACGACATCTTCTTGATGGCCACCACCTCATTGTTGCGGACATCTCGGGCCTGAGGAGAAACACAGACTTTAATCTCTCTCGAGTTACTGAGAGAAAGGAGCTCACGCAGGTAATCAAGGATCTGACTGAGATCCAACATGCAGATCACAGTCAGTAATATCCACTACTGCCTGAGCACATGTAAACCTTCAGGTCGACCAACTAGTCCACGCTCGATTGTGCTTCACAGTGATGTATTTTGAGTGGTTTTATTGTTTGTATTGCTGTGACATGTTCTGCTGCCCAAGAGGAAACAATTCATAACAAGTGAAAACAGGTTCTGTCTCAACAACCAAAAGAAAAATCTGCTGCTCACAAAATCTCTCAACTGCCACAGGCCACGAACCGAAAGGACAGAAGTTTGAAAACATGTCTGAGACAAAGAGATTCTCTGCTGACACACGTCACATGACCACGTATGTACACAGGTCACGTGATGTAAACAGGAAGTAGATAGTCTGCTCTTCAGTTGGCTGCTAAGCACAAATCAGTGTCTTCGGACACATGTTTGAACTCAGACTCGGTAAAAACAACATGCGTCTGTCTTAAGGTGCAAAGCTCTGAACACCTGGAGTCAGACACACGGAGTCTCACTGTAGATTGTGACGAGTTAAACCATGAGAACATTCAGGCTTTTAATAGAAAGTATTAATAAAGGAACAATCAGATGAGTGAAGCACTCGGGTCACTTAAGGACACTTGTCCCCTTTCACACACAGACTGTCTGAGACTAAACCATTTTAAATGATGCACATCTCCAAAGGATTTTTAAAGATCCTCAGACCCTCAGATCCTCTGGAAGTAAATTAAAGCTGATCTGGATGTTTCATATCAAAAAGAAACAGATTTGATTAATTTTGGGTCTATATGCTTTTACAAAAACAAGTGGAGTGAGATGATATTCTCACTTTCCACCAGCGTAAGCTTCATCCACACGGGTTTTTCTTTTAAAACCAAAATGATGATGTATGATGATGCACTTTTTCAAATGAATCAACCGACACACAAAAGGCGTAAAGTCGCTCTTTGAGGACCAATAAAATAAAGACATTCTACCGTAAAATATAAACTGGAATTCAAGTCATTTCTGAATTGTGTAATCTATTAAATAATAGATTTCATTTCAGTAAGCAAACTAACTGAAGCCTGTGAAAGGCTCATGGCGCCTCCACCTAACAGCAGCCAGCTGTCATCACATCTGGTGAAGCAGCTTCACATGAGCTTTAACTGTCAGGCTGTCCTACATCTTCACCAACATTTCTGTAACATCTTTAATGACTGGTCCTCTGTGAAGAGGGCAAACAATCAGTGCCAAGCCAGTGCAGAAGTTTGCTTGAAAAAATGTTTTAGAAATAAGTGGTAACTGCAGCTGCTGCCAGTTTCCAGTCTCCTGAACAGCCTCCGGGGAACGAATCACTTCCTGCTATCCACGTGAAAACAGACATGAAGACAATGCTCGGCTGAAGAAAGAAGATGGAAAACCACTGAAATTAGACAGAACGAAATATGTTTAGAATTCATATCATACTCACAAAATATACAGCTCCGAAGCTGCCGTGGCCGATCTCACGGAGGTCAGCGAACAGAATCTCCGGATCATCTTTGCAGAAGAGGTCCGCCACCTCGGGGTCTTTCAGATTGCCCGCCCGTATACTCGCGGGCATGGCCAGGGCCTGGAACACAGGTGGGAGGGGGGGGTTAGCACTGATGAGCAGACACATTCAGGATCAACACAAGACGACAACATTCGTCTTTTTTATTTAAATTTGGAACGTGGTCTGGAGGCTTGTTCTGTCTTTGAAGGATGTGATGCGTCAGATCTCTTCAGTCGAGCAGAAAAACACATTAATGTGTTAAACACGCTGGAACATGGAGTTCTTATGCTGCTGCTCATTGACCCATTTGCAAAATCCCCTCACAAGCATCAGGAGAGATTCCATCAAACTGTAAATCTTTGGTCCACGTCTTTCAGGACCTTGATGACTTGCTGCTCTTGTCCTATCAGTTCTGAGACATTGTGGATTCTAGAGGTGAGACAATGACACAACAGCCACAATCTCCCAGTTGATCAATGTGGGACAGTCAGCCGCCAACAAGTCACGACTCGTTACAGGATGTTTACCTGAGAAAACCAGAGAGCAAACGGCAAACAGAAAGAGGAACGATGAGGAGGAGGAAACAAAATGGCAGCTGGTTCTCAGAAACCACACTTAACCATGAATGGATTTCAATTATTAACTGTTGGAGCTGGAACGTGACTGCAAACAGAATAAATGATGAGTAAAGGAAACTGCTTTCAAAATAAGAGCAGGCAGCAAGACACAGCTTTCCACTTTATTAACCGTTCGCCCAGAAGTCTCTAACACGTTCAGTCATTTAGATGCATCCAGGCGAGGGGTGGAGCCTGTAGAGCAGCAGGAGGCGGAGCTTGTAGAGCAGCAGGAGGCGGGACATGACGTATAAACTCTGCTGTGGAAAGATCAGTGTTGTTGTTTACAGCTCATCCACACCGGCCCTCATCACCAGAAGATCTGGAATCTCCTCGTGTTTCCAAGTTGACGTCTTCGGCTCCTCTTCTTCATCCTGAGATCTTCGTGTTCTTCCAGTTTCACGTCCGTCACGTGTTAGAAACCTCAGTGTAAATAAAACCCATGAAAATCCAAAGAGGAGCACGCTGAGCTTCAAATCCTCCGACTGCACCAACCCACTGAGTGTAATCTGCACTGAGCCGCGCTGACGTCCTTTTATAACGAGCTGGACGTAGACGCTCCACCGAGTGTCAGCTGAAGACCTGAGAGGAGACGGAACCAAGCCACGCCTCTGAGAAGGTGAATGAATGAAGCTCACCCTCGGATCCATGCTCAAAGCAGCTCTGAGACACTTGATTATTTTAAAGCTCAACACTTTAAAAGCACCAGTGACACGAAGAGGCAGATTCCCAGCCTCCAAGCAAACACTCTTCACAACACAGTGAACCAATTCCCATTATATATACATAACGTGGCCTGATGGCGTTCAACCAGACGAGTGGTCGCCTGCAGCTGGAGTCAGCGGAGGCGAGCGTCCGCACATGAGGAAGAAACGGTTTCTGAGTCACCGCACGCACTCGCTGGGAAACTGGGTTGTGATTGGTTCAGATCTGACACGGGCCCATTTCATATCTCCCATCAATCTACACGACGAGTTTCACAATAACTTGGGCATGGAAATAAGCGTGACCTTTGAATGCAGGTCTCTGCTTTGAGAGAGTTGTGTTGCGTCGATCTTTTTCCAACTGTGTTGTTCTGACAAGTTTGAGCAAACAACGCTTGGACACAAGTTTCCTCAACTTCCAAAGTGTGGAAAACACCAACTCACACAAGTTCAATCAAGTTCCATTTGGAGACGAGACAACGAGCAGTGAAACACGGAGTGGAAAAGGGAAACTGAGGTTGTGCGTTGTGACATCTGGAGATCACATGGCTGATCTCGGACTCCATAAACGTTGAGCCTAAAAGAAGCTGCTTGTTGTGAAGTCACACTGTGACTGCATGGTTCACAGAAAACAAATAACTTCAGGCATTTCTTTATGTAATAATAGATAAATAGCTGATTAAAAGGGATCAAGGAGTTCCCCTGGTCCAACCTTCATATGGAAGCATCAACTCTGAAACATCTAACTCATATTATAATCTGCTCACAGACATCGGGACAAACAGCTCTTCTGTGACAAGATGTTGAATCTCCAGATGCTCATGACGTCTTCAGGTCAAACAGACTTTCTTCAAAGTTATTTAGGAGGAAATAAGAACATTTAAGATGCACAGGCGTGTTTGGAGCCTGTAGCAGAACGAGTGGCCTCCTCCAGCGGACACAGAACTCCTCAGGAACCCGGATCTTCTGCTGCTGGACACAGATCCTGTGACATCATCGTGTCTCTCAGCCGAGGACAAAGAGGACATCTGGTTCCTCGTCATGTGAGTTAAAACAATCCTACGTGACATCAGCAGCTCTAGATAACTAGATCTGCAAACAGCTCACAGATACAGAACAGATCCCAGCTTCTGGAATGAACAGTTCTAAGGTTCTGTCACTGAACTCTTTACACAAGAGGAGATTTAAAACGTCCCTGTCTCCGTGGATCAGAGGATCTGCAGATTCATGAGCTCCACTGACAACACGTCTGTCCTCATGACGCTTTGCTGCTGCATCATGCATCTGTCTGCTCGCTTAGAACCATGTGATTAATGTGCAGCGGAACCAGCACGTCAGAGACGACCCGGGTCACAGGTTCTAGAGACCGGATCAGCTGCTGGAGGCCCCGCAGGACAGACCGAGGAGCACCGGAGCATCGGGCGGCCGAGGAGCACCGGAGTACCGGGCGGCCGAGGAGCAGCGGCCGCCAGGGAGCACCGGACCCAAGCTTGAAACCCTCTGGAGCGGCTAACTGGGTGAGCTAGCTCCTGCAGCTAGCCGGGAAGCTAAGCTAATGTAGCGCTACTCACCGCGGCTTATTGTGGTTCCTCTCTGGACCGAAAAACAACTGTTAGCAGCCGAGCTAGCGAGCCTCCAGCCGCATAGCCCGGGTTCCTGTCCGCAGAAGATCAACACGACGTCCGGGCCATTCCCGCCGAACTCCCCCTGAATGCAGAGCCCGCTGTGGAGGAGACTACCGGCGTCCGAGCCGGGAGACGAGCCGTGGACTCGCCGGTCACCGCTTCACCGTTCCTGGGACACTAGCCTCAGCTAATTGGCTAGCTTAGCGGTGGTAGCTCGGGGCTAGCGGTGGGCTAGCGGCGGAGCTAGCGGCGGAGCGGGGTGTGGCTGCTGTTTGTCCGCGGAGCTTCTCCTCGGCTCCGGCTGTCCCGCTGCACCGACTCGTGTTCAACCTCTCCCCGGGACGCGAGTGACGATCTGCGGCTCCCCTCACGCTGCTGCCGCGGCGCCTCGCTCCGGTTTTGTTCTTGCTAAATACAAGATGGCTCAGACTGTGGGGCGGGACTAACTGCCCCGACCGGAAACTGGCGCTTCTGTATCCGGTGCGGGTCCCTCTTTAAAAATAAAAGATTATAAATAAATTGACCCAGATAAATATGATGATGAGGAACAAAGACTCAATCTCTTTTATTTAACCGAAACGTAAAACACGGATCCTCGCTACGACTGCATTCAAACACTGTCACTGAATTAATATTGTTTTTCACTTTCAGTGTTTTATTAAACCTGATCAAAAACACAAAGTTTGCATTCATTTCAGTATTTAAACCCTTTACAGTTACACTTTTTAAAACGTAATTCCACCAATTTGTGTATTCAAACTCCCCAAAATGTATTATTTTTCATTTACCATATAATAATGAGATTATTTAAATAAAATCCCTCTCAGCACCTTCATGGACAAAAATGCCCCCTCCTTAAAACTGGTGTAACAACTATATATTAAGATATTAGACATGAATACAACTCATGTCTAAAGGCAAAGAATAAAAACAGAACAAACCCATGTTTACTCTTTAGGAAGTTGAAAGAACAATAAGTGAGTTTGATGTAAACAGTTGTTTGAGTACTTGTTACTTGCGTTTCCATAAATACTGTGAAGTACTTATAGTGGGTACTTTCTGAGTAACCCTGTGTTAAGGTCCCTCCACAGAACAAGAATGAGCCTCCTTGATTAGGGATAAAAAAGCTTTTTTGCCGTGAGTTCTTCATGAGACTAATACTGTCAGACTTAGTACTTGTCTAAAATATTACCAAGTACTCAGACTGTGTATTTTTGGAGCAATCCTCTGATCAAGTCCCGTCCACATGATCCGACCAGGCCTCAGAGGTCCTGGAAACTGAGTCTGAACTGCCAGGTTGTTGCTGGGCAGCATGAAATGTGAGCGTGGTTCAGAAATTGCAAATTGATCTGTTCAGTCCATTTTGTTCACAACAGTGAACAAAACTCTGTGATCAGGTTCAGTGAACAGATCTACTTGGTCAGGTTTAGGGAATCATGAATTCAGCATCAACTCCAAACGTTAAGAAACAAGAATCTTTATTTAACATTTCCAGTTTGATAGAACCCACACTGACTTCATCGGTTCATATAAAATCATATAAATTGGTGTATTTGTCCATAGTTATGACGTACTTCATGTAAGCTTTGTTTAAACGGTAAATCACAGCTGTTCAGTGTAAACATAGTCTGAAGGTGTTAAAAGTTACAGTAATGAATAAAAAAGTAAAGTAAAAGGAGTCCAAAGTAAAGCTGCTTGTTCAAAGTCACAGTTTCAAGTTTGAACCTAACTTTCAGTGCAATTTTTTTATATTTAAGCGCATAAACACAGAAAAATTCTAACATACAGAAAAAAGACATCAATGTTTTCAGGTAAAAGAATAAACATCTGATCGAAGACTAGATGATAGCGTCCTGTACTAATATGATCTTTACTAAAGTTATAGTTATAAAGTTGACGTTATAAATTATTTCACAGTGATTATGTGACTCATGATCTGTTCAAATTGTATTATTACTAATTACGATTTAACTTAATCATCAAATAGAAAAAAAACTTAATTAAATGTATGAATTTGAAAAGACTTTCCTATTGGTCTTTAATATTTGATTAACCTTGTTCAGATGGATGTTTTTATGGTTATTTGACACAATTCATAAATGTTCCTGACGAACATCTGGCATCATCACACATCCTAGGAGAGCACGAAGAGCGGGAGGAGAACAGGAAGGATGCACAGCAGCAGGGGGAGTGAGTGGGCGAAGGAGTGAGAGGAGGAGCTCGCTCCATCGCCGCTGAAGCCCGGCTGGTTGATGGAGATGTGGCTCTTGATCCAGCTCTCGTACTCAGACACACGGGCGTAGACTCCTGGGAAGTTGGGCTGAGCACAGCCGTTTCCAAAACTCACCACTCCACCCAGGACCCACCTGGAGCCGTTCTTACTCACCAAGGGGCCGCCGCAATCCCCCTGGACAGGTCACACGAGACAGTTAGAGGTTCAGTGTGAAGAATCTAGTGACATCTATTGGCGAAGTGCCATGTTGCAGCTCAATATCCCTAAGGTTGAGTTTGTCCAGTCTGGGCTACTGTACAAAAGATGTAAATATAAAATATTTAAATATATAGTATATAAATATGAAGGGCCCATTCTAAGAACACAACCATTCATACTCAAAAAAAAAAAAACAGAATTTCACCTAAATCTTACAGACTGAACATTGAAATACCAAACGTGTCCCTGGCCCTGCTGGTGTGCTGGACACTCACCTGGCAGGAGTCCTTCCCCCCCTCGGTCAGACCTGCACAGATCATGTTGCTTGTGATTGAACCGTACGATTCCTGACAGGAAGTCTGGGACACGACGGGAACCGTCACTTCCTGCAGCCTCTGAGGGAACGGAAGGGAGTCTGACAAAGAGAAATTAAGTTAGTTTTGAGATGGTCAGAAGCGGTCAAAAGCAGGAATGTGATTCTGAAGTTTCCAAACCAGAGCTCAGGGCTGCAACTTGAAATTTTCTGAATGTCCTTGACTTCAAGAGTCACCGCATGATAATAACAATCATAATAATAATAATCATCATCATCATAATCACTATAATACTAACCACCACCACTGTTAATAGTTCCCCAGCCGGTGACCCAGCAGGTTGTCCCCGTTTGGAAATCACTGCCATTCGCTGCCAGGCACACGGGTCGGATGTAGTTGGTGAAACTCACGGTCGAGGAAAGTTTCAACAGAGATACGTCGTTGTCACTGGTTGCTGAATTATAATCTGGATGATTGATTATCTGGATCACGCTCCGGGACACATTGTTAAGGTTGATGCCTTCTAGAGAGTCCCGTCCGAGGGAAACCGCCAAAGCAGACGTGCTGGTGCTGAGAAGAACAACATGTGAGTGTTTGAGTCAGTAACAAGTCTCATGTGACATCAGCAGGAGTTCGGTTGAGTCAACACATTATTCAACCTAGAACTTTCTTTAAAGGAGACAGATGAAGCCTTTCAGTGGTTTTTTCCTCTCGTGTTTTAAAGTACTTTGTGGTTGTGAAGGTTCTGAGTCTGTGGTGAAGGGACTTTCTCTCCTGCACAGGAAACACTGCAGCTCCTGAAACAACTCGTCGTCCAATCAGCAGAGACGTGTATATAAAAAAACGTCTTATTAAAAAGACGGTCACACAGTGGATCATAAAGTTCTCTACAGATGCTGCAGCTGCTGTCTCACATCAACTGAAGATGTTACAAGAACTGTTTGTATTTATAATGAAATTATTAAAATACAATAAGATCGTAGTGATTTAATCCTATGTTATGGACATAGACAGAGACTATAACATCAAGTGTATTCTATTAAACACGTATTTAAACTCATGACGTCTCATTAGAACAGAGTTTGATGCATCATCGTTAACACGTAAATAATACTTTTGCTGAGTCTGAACTCAGCACTGATTAAGATTCATACACGTGTTGGAAGCATTGACCAATCAGAGCAGGGCTTCATCAGGAGGGGGTCTTGTTTTTTGTTTGTTTTGTTTGTTTGTTTATTTTGACAGGGACAGTGCATATTAATAGACATTTCTGTAAATATGCCAGATTTAGCCAGAAGGTTAGTTTCCATCTGCAGTCCTTGGCCAGATGTAACAATAGGCTCCCTAAAAAGCAAATAAGCAAATAACAGAAAGAGTTTAAAAAAGAACATAGAAAAGCAACAGATAAAACATTAATTATAACCACATACAAGTATTCAGTAGTTCAAGCATTAAAATAGATGAAGCATGCAGGACAAACAAGAGTCAGCATCAAACAAACACAAATTGAAAAGGTAGACTAGGACTTATAGAGGACATCTATATGTGTTAGACATCGAGGCAGTAGCCCACCAAAGCAGACAGTACATGCACAACAAACTAACAAAAAGTCGACATGACAATAGTACATGAAGCAGCACAGGAGAGACATAGAACGAGCTACAAAAAGCATACAAACAAGCAAGCATACAAAGTAAGTTGCAGGACAAATTCACAGACACGCTGACACAAGGAGGCAAGAGCAGGCGGGTCAAGTTTAGTGCTGGCAGATCATATTATCAAACAGCCACTGTTTCAGATTAGAACTAAATGACCGATATGTGTTTAGGTCTCTGATACATGTTGGGATGTTATTCCATTCACGTGAGGCTGCAACAGAGAAGGCTGACTGACTAAAGGTACTTTTCCTAAATGGAATAATGCAGTCCCCTTTCATGACTCCTCTTGTGATCCGATGTTGGTTTGTTCTAATAGTTACAAATTCTCTAAGTGGAGGAGGGGCCATGCCATGTATGATTTTGTAAAAGAGACATGCATTTTTGTGCTTAATCATGTTTTCCCAGCTCACTAGATTGTGTTTTCTTAAAATTGCACAGTGATGGAATTGCCTTGGTTTTTTGTCCAGAACTTTCAGTGTTTGTTTATACAAAGACTGTAGTGGTTTTAGTGTTGTGTGATTAGCCTGAGACCAGCTCGTCAGACAGTAGCTCATGTGAGAGAATATCATTGAATGCATGTACATCATGGCTGCCTCGGTGGACATAGAGTTTCGTATAAATTTGAAATTGGCAAGATTGAATTTGATCCTTTTGCAGACAGTTTTTACATGTGCCCTGAAATTAAAGTTGGAGTCCAGAATAATGCCAAGGTATTTAAATTCCTTAACAATTTCTAATTTTTCTCCTGACACAAGAACATCTGGGTTTTCACTACAGTCATTTGTTTTGGAGAAGAACATACCAACAGTCTTAGACACATTTAGTTGGAGACAGCACTGATTGAGCCATGCTGTAATTTTCAGCATGGCCTTTGTGAGTTTGGCAGCAACTTCGGTTTTTGTCAATCCATGCACATACAGCACAGTATCATCAGCATACATTTGAATGTGGGCCTCTGGACACACAGACGGCAAGTCGTTGATATACAAACAAAATAAAAGTGGACCCAGTATGGATCCCTGTGGTACACCAGTGGACAAGGAGAGGGTGTCAGATTGCTGGTTATTTATTCGAACAGTTTGAGTTCGGTTAAAAAGGTATGATTCAACCCATTGACGTGCCTCAACAGAAAAATTAAAATTGGATAACTTGGATAATAGAACCTTGTGATTCACAGTGTCAAATGCTTTGCGGAGATCAAGAAAGACAGCACCGACAACGCCACGCTTATCCAACAGTGATTTAATTTTCTCAATGAAAAAACAATTAGCCGTCTCGGTTGAGTGGTTGGATCTGAAGCCAAATTGCATTGGATGAAGGGGGAATGAGCTGTTGTTCAGGTGGTGTATGATTTGCTCAGCTACACACTTTTCTGCTACTTTAGACATTATAGGGAGGATGCTGATCGGCCTATAGTTACAGGCGGAATGATGATCACCAGATTTGAAAATTGGCGTGACAATTGCAGATTTCCAAATACTTGGAAACTGCCCTTGGGATATTGAAAGATTAACAATTTTAGTGATGGGATTGGCTAATGATGAACCGATATCTTTAAGCATCGTTGAGTCCATACCAAATGAATCTTTAGCTTTTGAGGGTTTGAGAGATTTAATAATACCTGTGATTTTTATTTCTGAGACAGTGTTTATACTGAAGGCTGGCTCCATTGTGTTTACTGAAGACACATTAACATGATCAGTCGAGAAGCCCTTTGCAATAGTTGCTACAGAATCAACAAAGTATCGATTAAGAGCTACTGCTACTTCAGATGGGTCCTTGGTCAGCTTTCCATTCAAGTCAAGTTCAATTGACCTTCCTGCGCTATGATGTTGTCCCATGAGTTTTTTTAACTGAGTCCATATTACTTTCGGATTACCCCGTGCCTCACTAATTATAGCAATAAAGAAATCAGCCCTAGCTTTCCTCAGACCTGTTATCACTTTATTTCTTAACATGGCAAAGTGATATTTGTCATGATAAAATTTTGTTCTAATGGCCTTTTTTAATGCAAGATCACGTTCTTTCATTAGTTTCAAAATGTCTGCATTTATCCAGGGAAGACTGTTCTTTTTATTCCTACTCCTAATGCTACGGGAAAATTCTGCAATTATACTCTGAATTTTACTTGAGAATATTTGACTGCCCTCACTCAGGTTTTTTCCAAATAACAGATCATTCCAGTTAAAACTATGAATAGTGTTTTTATAAGACTCTTGCATGTTCTTGGGGATTCTAATGCTTTCATGTTCCTTAGTAGAGGAGCTAAATCTCTTTTTTGTTAACTTTCTGACCACAAGAGTTAGATTGTGGTCAGATAGCCCAGTTATCATGTTGTACGTTTTTGAGGTTCTCTCCGGTCTGTTACTGAACACTAAATCAATCTGAGTTCTGGTGGATTGGGTTATTCTTGTTGGACCTTTAATCAGCTGTGAGAGATCTAGCCCATCGGTTATTTGTTTGAGGTTCTTTCTAATTGATCTATCTTCCCAATTTACATTAAAATCTCCCATTATTATCACCTCTTTCTTAAAATGACATTCCTTGAGCATGTTTTGGAATTTTTCATAAAAATCATTATTTGAGGAGGGTGGGCGATACATTAAAGGGACAGGAGCTCAAACCAAGTGTTTGAGACAGAGGCTGAAAAGAGGAGCTGCAGCGATGGACAGTCTGAGGAAGTTGATCATGGAGCATTAAAACATTTTACAGTTATAACCCATTATATGATCAACCTGGAGATGACCATAATGTCTCCTTTACGCTCACATCCACTTGGGAAAGGGCGGTTGCTGTGAATCTGTTTGTGTGGACAGGACTCACCTGGGGAAGCAGTGAGCAGCAGTGAGGATCCACTGGTTGTTGATGAGGGAGCCTCCACAGAAGTGACGGCCACCAGACTGCAGACTGACTTGCCAGGGCCACGAGCCGGCAGGGGCGTCCTCCCCCCCCACGATCTTCGTGTTGAGCGGTGCGATGCCACACACTGGAAGGAGAGGGTCAAAGGTCGAGTCACCGCTGCGTGTGTGATGTGTTCACTGTGTCTGTCATTGTGATCCACCAACCGGACCGGTAGAAGCTCAATGAAAGGTCAGTGTGTGCGTGCGTGTGTGTGTCTGTGTGTGTGTGTGTGTGCGTGTGTGTGTGCTTGTGTGTGTGTGTGTGTGTGTGAATTCAGAAAAAAACTGATGATTAATTTTGTGAAAAGGAAACTCACAGTCTAACTGTGCGTTGTTTCCTGTGGGAGAAACAATAAAGAAATACTTTGTTAATAATTTATATTGAAAATGACTTCTACTTTGTGGCAAAGTGATTTTGAAATGTATCAAACTCTGTGGTTGAAATGAAAAACACACATCAGTGCACAGAGTAAACCAGCAGGTTGGTCATGGTATGTTGCTGGGCGAGTTGGGAGCAGGTGAAACTTCCTCAAAGCGACAGGTGAGTTACAGGAATAAAAAGATAATGAGTAAAGAATTATTTCCTGGAGAGACGTCATCGTCTCTTCAGCTGATAACATAAAGCCTCATTAATATGTACTAACTATGACAGTGTAAAGTAATATTCAAATATTAATAATAAAGTATAAATAAACTTCTATTTAAACAAAATACAAAATTAACGTTCAATCTTTCATACTTCAGTCATTTATTTATTTATTGTTTTGATGTGATGTTGTTTAATCCGAACATTAAATTGAACCATTAGATTCAAACATATCATGTTGAGATGAATGATAATATGATGCATTTAGTTCTATCAAACATTTTGCGCTTAGTCTCTTTTAATCAAAGGTTAAACCATCGGACCTGTGACCTTTGAGGGTTTTCAGGTTGTCAGAGAGAACCTGTTTGTCTGGAACCAGGTTCTGAGCTCATTGTTCTTCTGCTTGTTATTATGTTGATGAGAAAACATCTGACTACAGCTTTCTGTTGCTCAGTTTCAACACATCAACGTTCCGCCAACGACCAAACTGACCACAGATCAAATCCCTGAGATCTGCTTCCTTCTCTCTGACCAGATGATTCTAGAGTCTAGTTGAGTTTAAAGTCCCTGCGTGAACTTCTGATAACGTCTGATAACTTTTCCTCTGTGTGGCTGAAGACCGAGGGGTCAGGGCCACAACCCTCTGCAACTCTTTACCTTCATCTCTCAAAACTTACTTTAACCAAACACATTTTACATACGTCTATTTTATTTGTTTCTTTTACCATCACTGATTTCATCCTAATTTCCTCTGTTTCACCATCAGTGGATGGGAAGTTGTGTATTTTATATAAAAGCTGAATTAAAGTAAGTTAAGTCTGATGTGAATTCATAAACCAGTTGTAAAGAGAATGAAGTGAACAGGTTCTATTCAGATTATTTTTACTTCGAACAAGTCAGATTACTGACAGTGATCCTTTACTGACAGAATATGTGACAGCACCCACCTGAGAGCAGGAAGACGAGCGGCAGCAAAGCACAGATGAGCAGCTTCCCCTCCATGGTGTCAGACTGTGTGTGTGGCACAGCAGCTGAGCAAGGTATGCTGGACCAGGAGGGTGTGACTCCTCCTGCCAGTCAAGATGGACATCACTCATTCTCCACCCACACATACCTCAGACAACATGCCCTTATACGTCTGCTCTTTACATACATGACCACAAACGTCTGTTCTTTACATAAATCACATTAAATTACATTTCATGGAGCTGATGCTTTTATCCAAAGCGACTTACAATAAGTGCATCAACCATGAGGAACAAACCAGAGCTGTTGAGAAGCCTCTCCAGGGAATAATGGAGGAAGATGATGAGGAGGACTTGCTCTAACTTTTTAAAAGGATGGGTTCCCATTTCCTACCTCCAAAGGAAGGCATGAAGGCTGCCATAGAAACAATGGCTCACAAAACCATTGTGCAAGAGCCAAAATTTATAGTTGATTGCTTCTCCACAACCATGTCACAGGTAAAACCGAAATTGTTGGACAAACAAAGTCTGTTGTTTCTTTATGAGTCAAAAAAGGCCACAGGCAAAAGAGTGTCACAACTGTTTGAAACAACAAAGATGATGCTGTCTCAGAGAGAGCAGACAACCTTTAGCCATCTCCAGCGTTATGTGAAAAATGCTGACCAAACCAAGTCTGAGAAAATCCTACGCTTTTGCACTGGGTCCTCTGTCATATGTGTTGACAAAATCCTAATTTGCTTTAATGTTGAAACTGGGCTTAGCAGAAGGCCTGTTGCTCATACCTGTGGAGCAACACTTGAAGTACCAAGTACGTACAGCTCTTACCCTTTTGACAACATCCTCTCCAGCAACTACTTAGAAATGGACATCCTTTAAACTTGAGAGCAGTCTTAATGTATGGTTGATAATATTTTAATTATTTACTTTTCGTTTGTCTGTTTTTGTTATTTGTTTTGTCATTGAAATATCTGATGCACTGAACTGTGTGGTGAGCAGTGTGCACTTCTATTTTCTGTTGGTGCAATAGTACACCACAATAGTTTCACTGGATTTTTTGTTACTTTGAAAATGACTGTAGCGTTCATTTCCACAATTTTGAGCATTTATAGAATGTGTGTGCATTTTACCACCAGTAATACTTTAAAGTTCTCAATTGATCTGAATTATCAAACTGCACAGATTAGGCATAATTCAAATTTATTCAGGGTTGCAGGCCAGGATTTCAAAAAAGAATACAAAACAATAAATAAAATATTTTCACAAAAATATCCAGCGTTTGTGCTGTTTTCTACTCAACTCTGACATTACAGTGCTTGGCTACAAAGCTTGTTCAATGTCAGTCTGTCAGTTACATGTCACTTTATGTTTGTACTACTTGGTTGTAGAAGTAATAGACATCTTGTGATTTTTGTGTGATGAAATATAGATTACAAAACAAGCAAACACATTTATCAAATATTCATCACAGACAGAAGAAGATTCATTAGTTTTCTCCAGCAGTTGTCTGTTTAAAAACACACACACACACGGTGGTGGACGTGGGGGTCATCAAGAGGTCATGGGGTCAACAGGAGTTCAGTCAGACAACTCCTTGACAACCTGAGAGTCATCATGACTGTTCCACAGGCTGGTAATGGATGTCCACTTGTCTTTATTGATATATTTTCTCATGTTGTCAATGTTTTGTTTTATATTTGAAATAGACATTAATATTTAAACATGAAAATATAAACATAAAACCAGTAAGGGCTTGATACAAACCCACATAGGTCAATCAGACTCAAACATCAATTCACTGCATAACGATAACGTGAAGGTGAGGAGGGAAACTCATCAGCTGATCAGATATCAAATTGTTCTACTTCACAGCTAAACTCACTGGCCCCTACAGGACACTATGGATATAACTGACTTACAGAGATGCAGTGATGGCTTCTCTTAGGTGCAAATACAGGCTCACAGCCTGATATGGATCTGTTGTTAGAGTCAGATGAGACTGTGCCATAAAAATATGGCACAGTTCATATACATCTGGATCACATGGTATTGACACGCGAAATACACATTCATCTTTGCACAGTTGAAGATGTTCATCTTCAACGGAGGAAAGGAAGTCTCTGGTCCCATAGAGTTGAGGTAATGCATACATCACATTGGGCCGACCACTGGGGACGTTGGTGTTTTTTGATGGTCTGATGGTGTGTGCATTCCAAACCTGTGCAGTATCATCCAACTCATCCTGTTAAAAAGAATAAAAAGGAAAATACAAATACAATTAGGAAGAACTGTACATACGCTCCTGATCAAAATCTTATGACCAGTTAAAAAATTGCATGAATTTGCATTCTGCACTGTTGGATCTTAGGAAGGTTCTAAGTAGAGCTTCAAAATGCAAAAAGAAGAAATGGGAGCAAGAGACCAAAATTTGTGAGCAGGCAATTTATTGAAAACAACAATTTAACTCAAATAGGCTGTTCATCAGCTGATCAAAAGTTTAAGACCACAGCCTTTAAAAGCCAAAATCTGTGCAAAAATTTGGATTCCATGTCATTTCCTGTCAAATAATCACACTGTGAAGATCTCTTGATGGCAAAGGCAAAAAAGCTCACCGTCTTTGAACGTAGTAGGATTGTTGAACTGCATAAACAAGGCCTCTCACAACGTGCCATCGCTGCTGAGGTTGGACGTCATTTTGCATTTCTTAAAAGGTCCTCAGGGTTATGGAACAAAAAAATCAAGTGGTAGACCCAAAAAAATCTCACCGGCGCTGAGCCGGAGGATTCGAATGGCTGTCCGTCAAGACGCGGGACGATCCTCGTCCCAAATAAAGGCCATTACTGGTGCTGACTGCAGCCCAATAACCATCAGACGGCATCTGCGAAGGAAGGGCTTCAAAAACAAGAAACGTCTTCAAAGGCCACGTCTCCTTCAACGCCACAAAATTGCCCGTTTAGACTTTGCAAGGGAGCACCAAACATGGGACATTCAAAGGTGGAAGAAAGTTTTATTCTCTGACGAGAAAAAATGTAACCTTAATGGTCTTGATGGCTTCCAACGTTACTGGCATGACCAGGAGATGCCACCTGAGATGTTTTCTACGCGGCACAGTGGAGGGGGCGCCATCATGATCTGGGGTGCTTTTTCCTTCAATGGAACAATGGAGCTCCAGGTTGTGCAGGGGCGTCAAACAGCAGCTGCCTATGTGGAGATGTTGCAGCGGGCATCCCTCATGACTGAGGGCCCTCGTCTGTGTGGTGACGACTGGGTTTTTCAGCAGGACAACGCTCCAATTCACAATGCCCGTACCAAGACTTTTTTCCAGGAGAATAACATCACTCTTTTGGACCATCCTGCGTGTTCCCCTGATCTTAATCCAATTGAGAACATTTGGGGATGGATGGCAAGGGAAGTTTACAAAAATGGACTTCAGTTCCAGACAGTGGATGCCCTTCGTGAGGCCATCTTCACCACTTGGCGCGGCATTCGCACTAGCCTTTTGGAAACACTTGCATCAAGCATGCCAAAACGAATTTTTGAAGTGATCAACAATAATGGTGGAGCTACTCATTACTGAGTCAGTTTTTGACACTGTAATTTCTGTTTTACGAGTTTTTTTTTTTTTTTTTTAGCTGTGGTCTTAAACTTTTGATCAGCTGATGAACAGCCTACTTCAGTTAAATTGTTGTTTTCAATAAATTGCCTGCCCCCAACTTTTGGTCTCTTGTTCCTATTTCCAACAGTGCAAAAATGCAAATTCATGCAGTTTTTTAACTGGTCTTAAGATTTTGATCAGGAGTGTACATACACACTTAAATATTGCACTAAATTATGACATACACCCTCCTCATTTTTTTTCCTCTCCTCTCCCTCCCCTGACCTCCTTTCTGTCTCCTTCTCTCTTCCTCACTTCTGTTTATACCCCTCCCATTTCACTCACATATGAAAACACGGTTATGCATAAACTCACCTGGATGAGTCCCATGCAACAAAACTGAAGGATGGCCTTGTCCAGAAACCCACCGTCAAAGAAGCCATTATCTCTGAGGTCTGCAAACAAGAACAACCAAAACTCCACACACTGGCTGCGAAGAAAATTCCACCAATACTCTATTCTTTGGTTGGCGGTGCTTGCTCCCTCCAAGTAACTGTCAGCAGTGCCGTCTGGAGGAATGGGGACGAGGAACCTCTGGAAGTCTCTCACACAGCCATTTTCAGTGCCAAGATTGCCCCTAACAATTCTGGGGCAGCCCCCAAAATGTTGCACTGCTTCAGTGTAATAGCCTCCGATCAGCTTCGGGTCACTGTTTGTCGAGTACGCATTAAGCCAGACTATTTTTCTAGAGAAACCATCAATGCTTCCATTGATGCAGAAGCCATATGGCTTCAGTTTATCATATGAGTCCATGTGCCAGATGAAGTTCGGCCCTTTTGAGAAGTACCTCCGTCTTCTTAGGCGTCCTGCTTTTCTCAATGCGACCCCCCTCGGATCCAGTTCCTTTAGTACCAGCCTCACATCCTCTTTCCTCACCCGTAGTCCACATTCTCTGCACTTGGTATACATCCAGCGATACCCATGTAACAGCCCGGAGTGTTGCAGTTGGTTTCGAATCAAATCCACCAAGACTGCAAGATCCGAGAAGTCTTTCCGTCGAGAAAGTCCTCTCTCGCTCAGGAATCTTTTGAGGTGTCTCTCGCTGATTTCAAAGCCGTGTCTACTGCTGAGCACCGTTTTTATCTCGCTGTATTTTAGGCCCATTTCAAAATATAATTCAATGAATTTCTCCCACTCCATGTTTGTGTCTGTTTGTTTTCGTACCCGTTCGTTGTTCCGTGACCCGGATGTACATTGTCCTAAATACGAGAAAGATCGCGAGAAAGTTTTGCGAGATCTCGCAAAAGTTTCTCGAGATCTCGAGAAAGTATCTCGAGATCTCGAGAAAGTCCATCCTTTTTTTTTTTTTCACCCATCATTTTTCCCCCCCCGTGTCCCCTGGGGGGCTCCGTAATAATGCTCCCAGGGGGAGCATAGACATTACATAATGTTACTTCTTTCTGGTCTATTTTTCCTTTTACCAAAACGAATCTACCTTCTCTGTCATTAATTTGAGATATTAATTCGAATTTGACAGCATTTGAGATCAATATAGCTACTCCCCTTCTCTTTCCTTTCTTATATGATGAGAAGAAGGTGTTTCTAAGCCCCATCTTTTTAATTTTTTCATGTTCAGCAACTGAGAGGTGAGTCTCCTGCCAAAATGCCACATTTATCTTTTCCCTCTTTATTTTAGCTATCATTTTGATTCTTTTGACCGGGTTATTCAGCCCATTAACATTCAGAGACAGCAGGCACGTGCACAGACATTTTGGGGGGCAGGTGCTCAAACCCCAAAAAAGGGAACCCATCGCCAAAACTATTTATAAAATTAAAAATAATAATAATAAATTAATAAAAACTTACTGATTCTCCCTCATTTGTTTGACTAGTTGATGGCCTGATCCAATATAAAAGAGAGATGCTACCCTGAGCTGCTTGTTGCAGTTCCCTATCCTTCTGCTTTTGGAGTCTTTTCTTGGCATTATGCTGCAAATTTTGTAAATGAGATAAATCAATTTTGTGCATAATAATCAAGAGTGACTTACATAATCTCTATAAAGCTGACAACACAGTACACCCACATTTTTGTTTACTGTTTTCTGACAGAGTTGAAGTATAAGCAGCACAACACTAATAATATACCACAATATACCTCACCAGCCTTTCATGTAGCTTAACTTAAGACCTACCTTTCATTTCAATATTACGATTTTAAATGAAACAAAACTAGTGAACTTGTCTAATTTGTAGAACAGTAAAACTGACTTTAAATTCTCTGCCTGCCTACTTGCCTGCCTGTCTGCCTGTCTGCCTGTCTGTCTGTCTGTCTGTCTGTCTGTCTGTCTGTCTGTCTGTCTGTCTGTCTGTCTGTCTGTCTGTCTGTCTGTCTGTCTGTCTGTCTGTCTGTCTGTCTGCCTGCCTGCCTGCCTGCCTGCCTGCCTGCCTGCCTGCCTGCCTGCCTGCCTGCCTGCCTGCCTGTCTGTCTGTCTGTCTGTCTGTCTGTCTGTCTGTCTGTCTGTCTGTCTGGGTTACTTTTCTCCTCCAGGGCAAAAGGGCTGGTGCTTGAGCACCACTAGGGGTCTATCTGTGCACGTGCCTGAGAGACAGTATATTATAGTGTTGATAATGCGTCAGTCTTACATTTGAAACATTCTTGTATCACCCCGGACCTTTGGTAATAAACAGTACAATATAGAACAGAACTTTGTAGAACAGTGAACTGAACTTCCATCAGAAAAGCTGTCATGTCGCTTTAGACAGTGAGGGGGTTGGCCACAAGGTGGGGCCCTCAGTGGTGGAAAAAAAAGGGAAAAAAGAGAGTTTGGTGACTGTGTCTGTTGCCCGTGGGCATCAGCCTATCTCTTAACTGAACATCATTATAATAAGATAATGGGGAAATTATGATTAAATGTCTCACTCATCCCTTGCTGTGACCCCCGGTTCCGCTCTGCGGTACTCCTTCAGCTTCTCCCGAATCTGCTTCTGGAACTGGTGCTTTCCTCCGCCGGGTCGGGCCTCCGCAGTCTCCCAGGGTAGAAGCTGAGCCAGCGTCTCCTCCGAGATGTCTTTGCTCTTGGTACTGCCGCCGGGGATCTCGACCACCGTGTATCCTCTCCTCCGCAGGTCTTCTGCTGCTTGTGCAGCACTGTTGTACGTTGCAGTGCCCGTTTAAAAAGTGGAGGCTGGAAACGCACGCCATTATCCCGTAGTATTTTCTTGATGGGTATATATTCCTTCCATTTTTTGCAGGTGGAAATCAAAGGCAGGAGGCGTCGTTCTCAAGTTAAAATTAAGCAGGTTTATTCAGAGGTCAGAGGTCAGGAAACTGCGGTGTCTAGCAAATGGACATGCATGGGCCCATGCATGGGCCTCCAGTCCTACGCAGTAGGCTGACAAAAAAAGGCGTTTTCACAAAGTGATTCTTGGATTGGGATTGCTCGAGACTAGACAGTCCTGCCTTCTTGGCGTTGGGTCGTCCTCCTGGCGTTGCGTGTTGATGATGATGAAGATCTCCATGCCACTGTTGTGGCCACCAGAGGTCAAAAGCATATTGCCTGAGTGTGTACTCATTACATGTGTGAAGTGAAACCAGAGGCCATAGTGTCCCGGCCTCAAAGCATTCTAAGACTGATAATTTCACAGGAGAGAGAACATCTCAGAATTTAATATAATGGAGTCTTTCATGAAAGCACTGTGAGAGAAAGCCTCCCCTCCGTCTAATCTGCTGTGTTTCAGACTCCTTGTTTGATACGGAGCATGAGAACTAGCTGGAGATGTGTTTGTGTACTGATGTGTGGTGAGAGAGAAGCCTGTATCAGAGTTTAAGCATGAATCATCTGAAGTTGAAAAGAAGAAGAATGTATGTGCGTTTACGCTCAAGGGACATTATGTGTATCTGACTACACGTTAAAGTGTGTGTATGTGTGTGAACAGTGGTGTATTATCAATACTTTTGTTCTGCACCTCCGTTGCATAATCATGGTCAAAATACACCTGTTTGTTTTGGACACGGAGCTCTTTTTTCCAGGCGGCGTGAAGGATCTTTTCTTTGACAGAGAACTGGAAAAATCGAATCACCATAAAGCGTGGCAGGGCACTCGGCGGCAGCTTCGGTGCCATGGCGCGGTGCGAGCGCTCAATCCCCAGTTCACGACCGAGTTCGCTCCCCAGCTCCGTCTTGATTAAGTTTTCAATAAAAGTCACTGCTGACGTGCCCTCTGCGTCCTCGGGGATGCCATAGATCCTGATATTGTTACGCCTGGAGCGCCCCTCCAGATCGGTCACTTTTTCCTGTAGCGCCCGCTGTTTAGTGAGCAGCTGGGTGAGAGTGTCTTTGACTCCGATGTCCCATCTTTCCATGACGAGCAAGTTTTCCTCCATCTGGCCTACGCGCTCCACTGCCCCTTTGGTTTGACCTGTCACGTCTTGTATTTTCCAGTTTACTTCTGATGCAAATTCATCCATTTGTTTTTTAATATCTTCCCTGAAGTATGTGCGGAAGTCTGAGAGGTCTTTCTTCAATTCGGCCTGAAGCGCTGCCATTCCCTTAGTCATAGCTTCACTCACCGCCGTGCTTTTTGAATCCAAAGTTTCTGTCTCTCTGCGGTCTCCATCTGGTTTTCGAGTTTCGCTGGCTTTGGCCTCCGTCTCGGATTCTCTTTCAAAGTTACCATGTAGTCCATATCCTCCTTTCTTGCCTTTGTCCCCATCCATCGTCGAAGCGAGATGTTATTTGTTTGTTTGTGTGTAGAATTAATGATAAAGATGATTGAATTTAAGGCTGATGCCCGGAGCTCAGTTACTATGCTACCATACCTGTAGCGCGCCACCGGAAGTCTTCAAGGTGTAGTCTTAAGGTGGGTTTTTAGTTGTCAGGTGTCAGTTGTGTAAACTTCTGTCCTCATGTCACTGGTGAGCTGGTTCCAGCGTTTAGGAGCCGGGACAGGAAACAGTCGTGATGGTGATGAGTGAGTGACAGCTGTCCCTCGCAGTGAGGGAGCAGCTGATTGGCCGAATCAGAGCGGAGTGAACAGGCTGGGGTGTGAGGTTTGTCCATGTCCTGGATGTGGACTGGACCTGATCCGTTCACAGCACGGTACCAAGTACTAATGTTTTGAAGAGGATGCAGCTACTGGGAACCAGTGAAGGGAGCGGAGGAGAGGGAGTGACCTCAGGTTAAAGTCCAGTGGAGCTGCTGGTTTCTGGATGAGCTGCAGAGGTCGGAGGGCAGCAGCAGGTCGACCTGCCAGGAGGGAGGTGCAGTAGTCCAGGCAGAACCTGGACCAGAACCTGGACCAGAACCTGCGGCGCCTTCTGAGTGAGAAGGGGGCGTATCCTCCTGATGTTGTGCAACATGAATCTAGAGGAACGTGTTGTTGCAGTAATGTTGACAGCGGGGGGGGAGTCGACTGTCGAGTGTCACACCCAGGTTCCTACCAGTCTGAGTGGGGGGGCAACCACAGAGTTTTCTACGGTAATAGTCAGGTTGTGGGTGGGAGGAGCCTTTCCCTGGAAGGAAAAGTAGTTCAGTCTTGTCGAGGTTAATTTTCAGGTGGTTTGCAGACAGAGAATCCTGCTGCTTCCTGTGATTCAGGGGAAGAGAGAGAATCAGTTGAGTGTCATCAGCGTAGCTGTGGTAGGAATGACAGAGAGAAGAGGACGGGACCCAGGACGGAACCTTGAGGGACCCCAGTAGTGAGATGACAAGGTTCAGACACAGGTCCTCTCTGAGACCTGCAGGTCCTGAGGGACACGTCTGCTCTCTACACACCTGACCACAAAATGTTGTCTCTCCAGGAAATTACAAATTAATTCCTAATCTATTTATCTGTTTGCTTATTGTGGTTCCTCTCTGGACCGAAAAACAACTGTTAGCAGCAGAGCTAGCGAGCTTCCAGCCGCATAGCCCGGGTTCCTGTCCGCAGAAGATCAACACGACGTCCGGGCCATTCCCGCCGAACTCCCCCTGAATGCAGAGCCCGCTGTGAAGGAGACTACCGGCGTCCGAGCCGGGAGACGAGCCGTGGACTCGCCGGTCACCGCTTCACCGTTCCTGGGTCACTAGCCTCAGCTAATTGGCTAGCTTAGTGGTGGTAGCTCGGGGCTAGCGGTGGAGCTGGCGCTTGAGCTAGCGGCGGAGCTAGCAGTGGAGCTAGCGGTGATGCTAGCGGCGGAGCTAGCGCTGGAGCTAGCGGCGGAGCTAGCAGTGGAGCTAGCGGTGGAGCTAGCGGCGGAGCTAGCGGTGGAGCTAGCGGCGGAGCTAGCGGTGGAGCTAGAGACGGAGCTAGCGGTGGGCTAGCGGCAAAAGATAGCGGCGGAGCTAGCGGCGGTGCGGGGTGTGGCTGCTGTTTGTCCGCGGAGCTTCTCCTCGGCTCCGGCTGTCCCGCTGCACCGACTCGTGTTCAACCTCTCCCCGGGACGCGAGTGACGATCTGCGGCTCCCCTCACGCTGCTGCCGCGGCGCCTCGCTCCGGTTTTGTTCTTGCTAAATACAAGATGGCTCAGACTGTGGGGCGGGACTAACTGCCCCGACCGGAAACTGCCGCTTCTGTATCCGGTGCGGGTCCCGCTTCAAAAATAAAAGATTATAAATAAATTGAACCAGATAAATATGATGATGAGGAACAAAGACTCAATCTCTTTTATTTAACCGAGACGTAAAACACGGATCCTCGCTACGACTGCGTTCAAACACTATCACTGAATTAATATTGTTTTTCACTTTCAGTGACTTGTTTTATTAAACCTGATCAAAAACACAAAGTTTGCATTCATTTCAGTATTTAAACCCTTTACAATTACACTTTTTAAAACGTAATTCCACCAATTTGTGTATTCAAACTCCCCAAAATGAATTATTTTTCATTTACGATATGATAATGAGATTATTTAAAAACTGTATATTAAGATATTAGACATGAATAAAACTCATGTCTAAAAGCAAAGAATAAAAACAGAACAAACCCACGTTTACTCTTTAGGAAGTTGAAAGAACATTAAGGGAGTTTGATGTAAACAGTTGTTTGAGTACTTGTTACTTGCGTTTCCATAAATACTGTGAAGTACTTATAGTGGGTACTTTCTGAGTAACCCTGTGTTAAGGTCCCTCCACAGAACAAGAATGAGCCTCCTTGATTAGGGATAAAAAAGCTTTTTTGCCGTGAGTTCTTCATGAGACTAATACTGTCAGACTTAGTACTTGTCTAAAATATTACCAAGTACTCAAACTGTGTATTTTTGGAGCAATCCTCTGTTCAAGTCCCGTCCACATGATCCGACCAGGCCTCAGAGGTCCTGGAAACTGAGTCTGAACTGCCAGGTTGTTGCTGGGCAGCATGAAATGTGAGCGTGGTTCAGAACTTGCAAATTGATCTGTTCAGTCCACTTTGTTCACAACAGTGAACAAAATTCTGTGATCAGGTTCAGTGAACAGATCTACTTGGTCAGGTTTAGGGAATCATGAATTCAGCATCAACTCCAAACGTTAAGAAACAAGAATCTTTATTTAACATTTCCAGTTTGATAGAACCCACACTGACTTCATCGGTTCATATAAAATCATATAAATTGGTGTATTTGTCGATAGTTGTGACGTACTTCATGTAAGCTTTGTTCAAAGGTAAATCACAGCTGTTCAGTGTAAACATAGTCTGAAGGTTAAAAGTTACAGTAATGAATAAAAAAGTAAAGTAAAAGGAGTCCAAAGTAAAGCTGCTTCTTTAAAGTCACAGTTTCAAGCTTAAAATTAACCTTCAGTGCAATTGTTTTATATTTAAGCGCATAAACACAGAAAATTCCAACATACAGAAATAAGACATCAATGTTTTTCAGGTAAAAGAATAAACGTCTGATCGAAGACTAGATGATAGCGTCCTGTACCAATATGATCATTACTAAAGTTATAGTTATAAAGTTAGGGTTATAAATAATTCTGCAGTGATTATAGACTTATGATCAGTTCAAGTTGTATTATTACTAATTACGATTTAACTTAATCATCAAATAGAAAAAAAACTTAATTAAATGTATGAATTTGAAAAGACTTTCCTATTGGTCTTTAATATTTGATTAACCTTGTTCAGATGGATGTTTTTATGGTTATTTGACACAATTCATAAATGTTCCTGACGAACATCTGGCATCATCACACATCCTAGGAGAGCACGAAGAGCGGGAGGAGAACAGGAAGGATGCACAGCAGCAGGGGGAGTGAGTGGGCGAAGGAGTGAGAGGAGGAGCTCGCTCCATCGCCGCTGAAGCTGACGAAGCCCGGCTGGTTGCTGGAGATGTGGCTCTTGATCCAGTTCTCGTACTCAGACACACGGGCGTAGACTCCTGGGAAGTTGGGCTCAGCACAGCCCCTTCCAAAACTCACCACTCCACCCAGGACCCACCTGGAGTCGTTCTTACTCACCAAGGGGCCGCCGGAATCCCCCTGGACAGGTCACACGAGACAGTTAGAGGTTCAGTGTGAAGAATCTAGTGACATCTATTGGCGAAGTGCCATGTTGCAGCTCAATATCCCTAAGGTTGAGTTTGTCCAGTCTGGGCTACTGTACAAAAGATGTAAATATAAACTATTTAAATATATAGTATATAAATATGAATGGCCCATTCTAAGAACACAACCATTCATACACTAATAAAAACAGAATTTCACCTAAATCTTACAGACTGAACATTGAAATACCAAACGTGTCCCTGGCCCTGCTGGTGTGCTGGAGACTCACCTGGCAGGAGTCCTTCCCCCCCTCGGCCAGACCTGCACAGATCATGTTGCTTGTGATTGAACCGTACGATTCCTGACAAGAAGTCTGGGACACGACGGGAACGGTCACTTCCTGCAGCCTCTGAGGGAACGGAAGGGAGTCTGACAGAGAGAAATTAAGTTAGTTTTGAGATGGTCAGAAGCGGTCAAAAGCAGGAATGTGATTCTGAAGTTTCCAAACCAGACCTCAGGGCTGCAACTTGAAATTCTCTGAATGTCCTTGACTTCAAGCATGATAATAACAATCATAATAATAATAATCATCATCATCATAATCACTATAATCACTATAATACTTACCACCACCACTGTTAATAGTTCCCCAGCCGGTGACCCAGCAGGTTGTCCCCGTTTGGAAATCACTGTCATTCGCTGCCAGGCACACGGGTCGGATGTAGTCGGTGAAACTCACGGTCGAGGAAAGTTTCAACAGAGATACGTCGTTGTTATTGGGTGGTGAATCATAATCTGGATGATTGATTATCTGGATCACGCTCCGGGACACATCGTTAAGGTTGATGCCGTTTAGAGAGTCCCGTCCGAGGGAAACCACCAAACCAGACGTGCTGGTGCTGAGAAGAACAACATGTGAGTGTTTGAGTCAGTAACAAGTCTCATGTGACATCAGCAGGAGTTTTGTTTAGTCAACACATTATTCAACCTAGAACTTTCTTTAAAGGAGACAGATGAAGCCTTTCAGTGGTTCTTTCCTCTCGTGTTTTAAAGTACTTTGTGGTTGTGAAGGTTCTGAGTCTGTGGTGAAGGGACTTTCTCTCCTGCACAGGAAACACTGCAGCTCCTGAAACAACTCGTCGTCCAATCAGCAGAGACGTGTATATAAAAAAACGTCTTATTAAAAAGACGGTCACACAGTGGATCGTAAAGTTCTCTACAGATGCTGCAGCTGCTGTCTCACATCAACTGAAGATGTAACAAGACCTGTTTGTATTTTATAATGAATTTATTAAAATACAATAAGATCGTAGTGATTTAATCCTATGTTATGGACATAGACAGAGACTATAACATCAAGTGTATTCTATTAAACACGTATTTAAACTCCTGACGTCTCATTAGAACAGAGTTTGATGCATCATCGTTAACGCGTAAATAATACTTTTGCTGAGTCTGAACTCAGCCCGGATTAAGATTAATACACGTGTTGGAAGCATTGACCAATCAGAGCAGGGCTTCATCAGGAGGGGGTCTTAAAGAGACAGGAGCTCAAACCAAGTGTTTGAGACAGAGGCTGAAAAGAGGAGCTGCAGCGATAGACAGTCTGAGGAAGTTGATCATGGAGCATTAAAACATTTTACAGTTATAACCCATTATATGATCAACCTGGAGATGACCATAATGTCTCCTTTACACTCACATCCACTTGGGAAAGGGCGGTTGCTGTGAATCTGTTTGTGTGGACAGGACTCACCTGGAGAAGCAATGAGCAGCAGTGAGGATCCACTGGTTGTTGATAAGGGAGCCTCCACAGAAGTGAAAGCCCCTACGCTGCAGACTGACCTGCCAGGGCCACGAGCCGGCAGGGGCGTCCTCCCCCCCCACGATCTTTGTGTTGAGCGGTGCGGTGCCACACACTGGAAGGAGAGGGTCAAAGGTCGAGTCACCCCTGCGTGTGTGATGTGTTCACTGTGTCTGTCAGTGTGATCCACCAACCGGACTGGTAGAAGCTCAATGAAAGGTCAGTGTGTACGTGTGTGTGCGTGTGTGTGTGTGTGTGTGTGCATGTGTGTGTGTGTGTGTGTGTGTGTTTGCGTGTGCGTGTGCGTGTGCGTGTGCGTGTGCGTGTGCGTGAATTCAGAAAAAAACTGATGATTCATTTTGTGAAAAGGAAACTCACCGTCTAACTGTGCGTTGTTTCCTGTGGGAGAAACAATAAGGAAATACTTTGTTAATTATTTATATCGAAACCGACTTCTACTTTGTGGCAGGGTGATTTTGAAATGTATTCAAACTCTGTGGTTGAATGAAAAGCACTGATCAGGTAAAGCAGGTTGTTCACGGTATGTCGCTGGGCGAGTTGGGAGCAGGTGAAACTTCCTCGAGGTGACAGGTGAGTTACAGGAATAAAAAGATAATGAGTAATGAATTATCTCCTGGAGAGACGTCATCGTCTCTTCAGCTGATAACATCAAGCCTCATTAATATGTACTAACTATGACAGTGTAAAGTAGTTTTCAAATATTAATAATAAAGTATAAATAAACTTCTATTTAAACAAAATACAAAATTAGCGTTCAATCTTTCATACTTCAGTCATTTATTTATTTATTGTTTTTAATATAGGCAAACTCCTCTGATCCTTTTCAAATGAGGGTAAAACTGGATCCTCTGTTGACTTTATCACTGAGCATTGAAGGAACCAGAAGCAGAAACAACTTCCTGTGTGAACAATCAACAGCGAGAGGCCAAACCGGGTCCACTGGATTTTCACCTGGAAATATTTTAACCCTGAATATTTGAACGTGATGTCATGGGTAAAAACCAGGATCTGCCTTGAATGTATTTTGCAAGTCATGTCACGGCTCTTTGTTTGTCATGTGATGTTGTTTAATCCGAACATTAAATTGAACCATTAGATTCAAACAAATCAGGTTGACATGAATGATAATATGATTCATTTAGTTCTCTCAAACATTTAGCTCTTAGTCTCTTTTAATCAAAGGTTAAACCATTGAACCTGTGACCTTTGAGGGTTTTCAGGTTGTCAGAGAGAACATGTTTGTCTGGAACCAGGTTCTGTGCTCATTGTTCTTCTGCTTGTTACTATGTTGATGAGAAAACATCTGACTACAGCTTTCTGTTGCTCAGTTTCAACACATCAACATTCCGCCAACGACCAAACTGACCACAGATCAAATCCCTGAGATCTGCTTCCTTCTCTCTGACCAGATGATTCTAGAGTCTAGTTGAGTTTAAAGTCCCTGCGTGAACTTCTGATAACGTCTGATAACTTTTCCTCTGTGTGGCTGAAGACCGAGGGGTCAGGGCCACAACCCTCTGCAACTCTTTACCTTCACCTCTCAAAACTTACTTTTACTTTTTCAAAACACATTTTACATACGTCTATTTTATTCGTTTCTTTTACCATCACTGATTTCATCCTAATTTCCTCTGTTTCACCATCAGTGGATGGGAAGTTGTGTATTTTATATAAAAGCTGAATTAAAGTAAGTTAAGTCTGATGTGAATTCATAAACCAGTTGTAAAGAGAATGAAGTGAACAGGTTCTATTCAGATTATTTTTACTTCGAACAAGTCAGATTATTGACAGTGATCCTCTACTGACAGAACATGTGACAGCACCCACCTGAGAGCAGGAAGACGAGCGGCAGCACAGCACAGATGAGCAGCTTCCCCTCCATGGTGTCAGACTGTGTGTGTGACACAGCAGCTGAGCAAGTTATGCTGCACCAGGAGGGTGTGACTCCTCCTGCCAGTCAAGATGGACTTCACTCATTCTCCACCCACATATACAACACCTCACATACCTCAGACAACATGCCCTTATACGTCTGCTCTTTATATACATGACCACCAACCTCTGTTCTTTACATAAATCACATTAAATTACATTTCCTGGAGCTGATGCTTTTATCCAAAGCGACTTACAATAAGTGCATCAACCATGAGGAACAAACCAGAACAACAAGAGTCAAGAAAGAACAATTTCTTCAAAAAAGCAAAACTACAAACTGCAATAGGTTTGTGACATTTAAGTGCTGCTAAATTGTTAGTTTAAACTTTTATTCAAGGTGTAGTCTTAAGGTGTGTTTTGAGTTTGAGGTGTCAGTTGTGTAAACTTCTGTCCTCATGTCACTGCTGAGCTGGTTCCACCGTTTAGGAGCCGGGACAGGAAACAGTCGTGATGGTGTTGAGTGACAGCTGTCCCTCGCAGTGAGGGAGCAGCTGATTGGCCGAATCAGAGCGGAGTGAACGGGCTGGGGTGTAACGTGTGACCATGTCCTGGATGTGGACTCGTCCTGATCTGTTCACAGCACGGTGCCAAGTACTAATTGAAACGGATAAGAGCAGCTACCGGTAACCAGTGAAGGGAGTGGAGGAGAGGGAGTGACCTCAGGTTAAAGTACAGTCGAGCTCCTGTTTTCCGGATGAGCTGCAGAGGTCGGAGGGCAGCAGCAGGTCGACCTGCCAGGAGGGGGGGGGGGCAGTAGTCTAGGTGTGAGATGATCAGGGCCTGGACCAGAACCTGCCCTGCCTTCTGAGTGAGAAGGGGGCGTATCCTCCTGATGTTGTGCAACATGAATCTAGAGGAACGTGTTGTTGCAGTAATGTTGGCAGTGGGGGGGGGGAGGGGGGGGGGAGTGTCACACCCAGTTTCCTACCAGTCTGAGTGGGGGGGCAACCACAGAGATTTGTACGGTAAGAGTCGGGTCGTGGGTGGGAGGAGCCTTTCCCTGGAAGGAAAAGTAGTTCAGTCTTGTCGAGGTTAATTTTCAGGTGGTTTGCAGACAGAGAATCCTGCTGCTTCCTGTGATTCAGGGGAAGAGAGAGAATCAGTTGAGTGTCATCAGCATAGCTGTGGTAGGAATAACAGAGAGAAGAGGACGGGACCCAGCACGGAACCTTGAGGGACCCCAGTAGTGAGAGGACGAGGTTCAGACCCAGATCCTCTCTGAGACACCCAGGTCCTGAGGGACACGTCTGCTCTCTACACACTTGACCACAAAATGTCGTCTCTCCAGGAAATCACTCATTAATTCCTTATCTATTTATCTGTTTGTTCCTGTAACTCAGCCGTCTTCTCGGAGGTCAACAGTAACTTAACCTGTTCCGACCTCACCCAGCGATAAGCCATGATGGAAAAACCTGCTGGTTTACTTTGTCCCCTGTTGGCTGGTTTATCAGACACAAGCAATGTAACTTTCAACACCTTCACACTATTTCCCCCTGAGCAGCTGCTGGTGTGATTCACTTCAGATGTGTGTGTGTACTAGTGTGTGGTGAGAGAGAAGCCTATATCAGAGTTTAAGCATGAATCATCTGAAGTTGAAAAGAAGAAGAATGTAGGTGCGTTTACGCTCAAAGGACATTATGTGTATCTGACTACACGTTAAAGTGTGTGTATGTATGTGAACAGTGGTGTATTATCAATAAATCCCCTCCCTGATAGGTGCGGACAACACGGGGAAGGCAAAGGGCAGAAAAGGGCAAGGCAGAAAAACAAACCCAACTAGACTACAAATAGTTTAAATCAAAAGGAAACCTATACTCAGTGTTAACACAAAATAAAACGTCAAACATAGCTGTGATTAAAAGAATCACAGCAAGCCATACAAAAATCTCAAAACAAACCTGACTGTAAACATTCGGAACAAACTGAACCCAAACAATGTCATACTGACTTTGCCCCAGAAGGGACAGTTCCTGGATTTCTGTGTGAGTTTAATGAATCTAAGGGAATAAGCCTTTAATATCAGAAAAGTTAATTATTAACACTAAGCAGCAACAGTTATTAAAATCATTTGTATGAAGGCCTAATATCTAATTAAAACTACTTCTATCTTAGAAGTAGTCGCCTACAGGCCAGGTGTTGGGCTTGCTTTGCACAAGCCAGGCGCAGGGCGTATTGTCGGTCGTGGTGGAGGAGGTGGAGTTAACACCGGATGGGAGTGAGTTGTGGAATTCATGAAGTCCAGGTCCCAGAGTTTGAAAGGTAGACAAACAGAAAAAATGATTAATTTACTGCGATGCATAATTGAGATTTAAAGTAGATTATATAAGTTTATAATTAAAAGAAACAAACAAAATAATCGTAACAAAACATACATACCCTCTTTTGGTATTCAACAATTTCATAAAACTTTTGAGGAGTGGTCGGCCAAATCAGTAGACATTAAAAATAAAAGGTTAAGCAAGTTGAATTTCAATAAGCAGCAAATATGACAGTGTTTGAGTATTTGTGTTCAAACCATTTTCCAAAATTCATTGACTGCTCCATAACACAAAAATTCAGAAGCTTTGACGTCAAACGTCAAACTGTCCTGTGATAAAACAGGAATCACATACAAATCAAATTCAAACGTTTCAGAGTTGACAGCTGAAACAATTCAAAACAATTTAAAGTTATTCTGCCACAATTTTCTTCATGATAAAATAAAAACAAAATAAGTAGAGCTTAACAACACCTTTCAAATTAAGAGCATTAGATGTTAAGATAACGTATAAAGCAAAACAAAAATAAAAACCTTCTTCCCTTAGTTTAAAAGTTAAAGGGTCCCAAATGAATTTTAAATATAATTATAGATATGTCATTCAAATAAGTGTGTAACCAGAGGGCCTTGTATTATGGTTTCTGCATTTCATTTAAGATGAAACAGGCTATGAGTTAAAGTGTATTTGACCTCTGATCTTTAACTGGATTTTTAATTTATTCGTCTTCCCAATGGTGAAACTATTTATTTTAGGACTCTCCAGAGTCTAACAAGAGTTACTTGGGGGTGAATCAAACTCCTAGTTTAAATTCCGACTGTAAATAGATTTAACATGTCTTGACTATTGAATTTTAAATGGATGATTTGAATGTGGAATAAAAGCCACTGCAGGTGAAACTGAAAAATCACTAATTCTAGGCAGCACAGAATTAAGTTTAAAGTTAAGTTTGAATTTATCATCCTAATATGATTGATTCGGCTCATATAAAACGCACATGATTCAGCTCTAAGAAAATAAAAGTCAATAAAACAGCATTTCAACAAACAAAGAGAAGAGCTCTATTTCCCCTTCTCATCAAACCTGAGCAGAGCGAAGCAGACCCAGCTCTAACTAGCTTCACTGGGCTCATTGCATCAGAGCACCAAGTTCTCCAGACTAAAAACAAAAAACATTGTTATCATCTTGTCACACAGCCACAGTTGCGGATGAAACTTTTGTAAGATGGCTCAAGAATCAAATAAAAACAGAGAAAGAAAAGAAAAAAAACAACAAAAAAAAACATTGCACATTAACTGTACTTAGAGATGGGCTTTAAAAGGACACCTTAATGTGATTTTGTATAATCACTCATCCTTGAAGTTTATATTATGAATCAAATTAATAACTTGTGAAGTATTAAACTGGTGTCTACTATTATCCCTGCTGTGTCAGGTAGAAAATAAAATAAGATCAAATGATTGGGTTTTATATAGAACTTTGGAGGCCACAACCATTCTCCTTTCCTCTAATGGATAAGATATATTTTGGAAATATCTGAAAGAACAAATTTGTGCCAAAAAGTGTAATTTTAACAATTCCCTCTGGAATTCATTACTTCTGAATGAAGCAATATTGAAAACAAACAAACAAACAAAGAAACAAACAAAGAAACAAACAACCAAGCTCTTTGTGATCTTAACGCCAGTTGTAAGCTGCTTCTGGCCTTCCCCAATAGCTTCCCCGACTCCCAAACATTCTTATCTCCCCCTTTTCATCCTCTGCTGTGTACGTCTTAATCTTTCTTTGGCAAGTCTTAAACACATTTACCCCTCCCACCCATACATACAACATATATCAGATGGCAAGCGCATATACCACCTCTAGTTTAGGAAAAAGTCGTTTTCCAGTCAGTTTGTCGCTCTGTCAGTTTTTTCTGTGTCTTCAGTCAGCCAAGTGACCTTGAGTCTTCTTATCTCCTCCTCTCTCTTCCACAGACACACACATCTTGGAGTTATCTCCCTTTACACAGACGCACAAACATTCACAGCCAAGCGTGCTCTCTGCCTTGTTTTTTTTAAAATTTCGGGCAGAGAGCGGACTCCCTCTTTTGAGATTCAAAGGGCCGCGCCCCAACGTTTTCTACCAGTCACTCAGTCCAACAGCCACACACTTCCATTCATACTAGTTACTTCATATCCTCTCTATATTATATAATCAATAGTAGTATAATAATTTTTATATAAGTAATTTCCTCTTTCAAATCCTTATTCGTAACAGCCTTCCGTTATTTGTGCCCAATTGAAACAATGGTGTGTCAGGTTTGTAAAGCTTCTGTTGCATTATTCAAATCAGTTCTTATTTCAGCCAATGAGCAGGAAGGTGAAGGTGCTAGGGTACAATGTGTCAGGTGGTGCCAAGGTGCGCCTGATTTACCTTTGACCTGGGCCGAGTGTGAAGTAACCTTCTTCACTTCGTACGGTCCAGTCCACCTGGGTTCTGGCCACTTTCTCTTGTGAACCTTGACTCTTACCCAGTCACCAACTTTTACCTTCGGTTCTGCAGCTTCCTCCGGATCAGTCGCCAGGGCCCTGGAGACCTGATTGGAGAGAGCTACAGTAAGAGCAGTTAAAACCTTCATATAACTCGACATTTCAATCTCAAAAACATCCACGGGTGGCACGTGACCTCCATCCCTGGGTGGACCTGGCATAACTCTGCCAGTCGACATTTATACCTTTTTCTTTGTCTGGTTCTACATTAGTAATCCAATTGTTAGGTCTTTCCATTTCCCTCTATCATCTTTTAAGATGTGGGAGACCTGATTCGGGTTAAATTCCTAGCTACTACCCACGCACGAACATGTGTACTCAGGCTTTGTTTTACAGTGTGCGTCTTCACGCCAACTCACCCATCAACCGCCGTCACGGAGCTATTTTCCGATGGGCGCCTGGATGAATTTTAACTCGGGTCTTTTTAAGTGGGAGACTTTTTCCTCAGCTACTACCTACACCAACTCATTAAGACCTATTTTACAGTGTAAGCTGCCGGCACTTCGTTATTAAAATATAGAAACACAATTTGCACAATACACAGCAGTTTCAGACCAATTAATTACTTTGTTAAATCTATCATATGCAACTTGTACTCACCCTCAGGACTTCTGATCAAAAATTTAGGTTTTCTCTATCACGACAATATGCAGATTTCAATTAAATGGGCTCTGCTTACCTCTTAGTATTACAGCGCTGCTTTGATCAGTTTCCCAAGGAGAGACAAGTCACTTCAGGACGGTTCTTTCCCGTCCAAGAGACGGCCTCCTCCCCGACTTGTTGCTCTCCACTCCGCTCTTTCAATCGTCTGAAACCATTCTCTACTGCTACCAATTTGTTGCGGGTGGAAATCAAAGGCAGGAGGCGTCGTTCTCAAGCTTTTATATCGATACTGGGCATGACAGAGGTTCTTGGATTGGTCAAAACTAGATGGAAGCTGCTGCATATACGCGGGGCAGTGCCTCGTTGGTCGGCGCACAGGGCAGTCCCGCCCTCCTGGCGTCACTGGGCAGGGCCGGGTCTAGACAGGCATGTATGAGGGGGCAGCCACAAATCTTGAGGGGGCATTGTGCTTTATTATATTATTATTATTATAAATTGGGATTTAGTTTGAGGGGGCACAACATTTATTTGAGGGGGCCAGGCCCCCTCTTGCCCCTGCCTAGACCCGGCCCTGTCACTGGGTCTTCTTCCTGGCGTTGCGTGATGACGTGCACACTGATTCTATTTATCTGTTTGTTCCTGTAACTCAGCCGTCTTCTCGGAGGTCAACAGTAACTTAACCTCTTCCGACATCACCCAGCGATGGAAATACCTGCTGGTTTACTTTGTCCCCTGTTGGCTGGTTTATCAGACACAAGCAATGTAACTTTCAACACCTTCACACTATTTCCCCCTGAGCAGCTGCTGGTGTGATTCACTGTTTAAACAAAGCTCCTATAGAAAGTGAACCAAAGAGGAATCACTGGGTCCTCGAGTCAACTGATGACGAGATATATGTTGTAATGTATGTATGTTATATTAGTAGAATATTTAGGACATGAAATCAACTCCCTTAATGAGAAGGCCTACAGAGAGGAGGTCAGAGCCCTGACATCTTGGTGCCAGGACAACAACCTCCTTCTCAACGTCGGCAAAACTAAGGAGCTGATCGTGGATTACAGGAAGGGACAAGGAGTGGAACACGCCCCCCTCTTCATCAACGGGACCCCAGTGGAGCGAGTCAGCACCTTCAGGTTCCTCGGGGTCCACATCAGTGATGACCTGACCTGGAACCATCACACAGACTCCATCAGGAAGACGGTAAGGCAGCGGCTCTTCTTCCTCCGCAGGCTGCGGAGGCTCCACATGGACTCCAGGATCCTGTGCAACTTCTACAGGTGCACCATAGAGAGCATCCTGACGGGCTGCATCACCGCCTGGTATGGCAGCTGCACCGCCCTCAACCGTAAGGCTTTACAGAGGGTGGTGAAGTCTGCCCAGCACATCAACAGGACGGAGCTGCCATCCACGGAGGACCTCTACACCCAGCGGTGCAGGAAGAAGAGCAACCGGATTATTAAAGACCCCTTTCACCCCAGCCATACACATTTCTGCCTGCTGCCGTCTGGCCGAGCCCGCAACATCCGGGCCCGCACCACCAGGCTCAGAGACAGTTTCATCCCCCAGGCCATAACACTTTTAAACTCCTCTGAACTGCAATAACTCCACCAAACCAGCACCCTGGAATATTTGCATATTTGCACCAGCACCATAACAAGCATATTTGAACATTTGCACTACTGCACAAATTTAACATTCACCTGTAAGGATATATATTTAGATGTATATATTTTATTTTCTATTCTAAATTTTTGATATTCTATTTCATTGTTATTCTATTTTATTCTTTTTTTATTCTATTTTATACTTGAGCATTGCTTAAAGAGAGTGTGTGACCCAAGCATTTCATTGACAGTGACTACTTCATGTTAAATCTTGAATCTTGAATCTTTTCACTGTGGTATCATTATAATCAAGTAAGAATGAATCAATAGAATAAGAAATACAATTGTAGTGTAATAAATTAGTAAGTATTTGATTCAATAAAAGTCCGTGGCTTCAACACCTCTCACAGTAATGAGAGGTAATGAAGTCACTAAGTAAATGTACTTTCATTACCTCTCATCCATTCTGTGAGAGGAGTCGATTGTCCCCATGTTCCCTGAACGCAGCACTCGCTCGGTTTAATGTGGTGTTTTGTGATTGGTCCTCAACCCGGAAGTGGGCCGGCAGCTGGTGCTCGGTCATTACTGGAGCTCTCATCGAATCGTGCGTGTTGTCGTGATCGATTTGTGAATGGAAATCAATCGATCGATCAGTCAGGCCGCGTGGGTGCTGCTGAGCGTGTGCGTGGCTCTGACGTCACAGGAGCGGCCAGATGACGCGGGAGGCTGGTGAGTTCACGGACATCTGGGGGATGAGCCGGTGTTTCCGGTTCACTGGTGATCAGGTCCATTATAACGGAACTTTGAACATCTGAAGTCTGATCCAACAGACTGAAATGTAAACAATATCAGCAGGTCACCTGATCAGCTGCTGTGACGTCAGGACAGACTTCACTCACACTTCTGAGAATTTAATCCAGATGTGAATCCTGATGCTGCCTCGTTCTCACCTGAGGTATCAGCAGAGACCGGTGAAGTTAGCTTCAGGTTGGACATCAGGATCACATGACCTTCACCTCGTGACCATCAATAATTCCCTGTTTCTATTGAACTCATCATTCTTCTTCAGAGGTTTTCATTTCAGCCATAATATTTTCACCATCCATGGTCGACTCACCAAAATGCCACATGTCAACAGTGTTTTAAGAAAAGTGAGTTTAATTTGTGTTGTTAAGGAGAAGGACTACACTACCCACAATCCTCAGGTATAATAATGAGGTTTCTGAATGGTAGAGCTCACTGTTATCATGGAAATATTCACCACAGCTGGGGCTACGATTGGACGGTTCAGCGTTACAACAACAGTTTACTTTACTACACACGATGTGAAACTATACAAACATACACGATACAAACTACAACACATTACTACACTATGTTTACAAGGTGTCGGCCATGTTTACAGTCTGTGTTCACGAGGATGAGTCATCAGGTTAGAACCAGTGATGAGGTCACGATTCCTTTCTCCTCCACTTGGTCTATTAAGTGTAAATCAGAGTCATATAGAGTTTGTGTGGACTGTGATTGGCAGGTGGTTGGATTCGGACGTGCGGCTCCAGGATGAAGGATCCTGTAACATCGACGTGTGGGACGGCTCCTCGCTCTCCTACCAGCAGTTCATCGAACGGTACGTTTCTCCGTCCTCGTCTTCTGAGCTGAGATCTGTGGTCGTGGCGTTGATGTTCTGGACTGACGCTGTCTTCCTGTGGTCTGTAGATACGCCTTCAGTCGACCAGTCGTCCTCCGAGCGCTGACGGACAACACGGTACACGAGGAATCATCCAAACATTCAGAATGAAGAGTTTCCTGTTAAGAGTGACGAGTCATCGAGGGGTTAAACAGATGAACAGTACATTACATACAGTACATACATTCAGTACAAATACTTCATCACTGTACTTCAGTAGATTTTTACTTTTTCAAAACAGACTCATTACTTTTGCTTAGATACATTTGAGGGGAATTATCTGTTTTAAAAATGTTACATCATAAAAGTTAAACGTTTTGCTTTTATACTTTGAGTACATTTCAGAGTCTGTACTTTAAACTTTTACTTCAGTTAGGAGTAGGGTTGCAAAATTCCGGGAATATTCAAAGTTGGAAACTTTCCATGGGAATTAACTGGAATTAATGGGAATATACGGGAATTAACGAGAATTAACAGGAATAAACTGGAAATGTTGTGGGTAATTTATACTAACTGTATTTACCTTGTCATAAACAGACATAAATATAAACATTTTGTTGTGTCATAGGCTGATTTGAGCTCTGAGGAAACTTTGGGCACTTGACTATATGCTTCTGCATCGTTGAGTCATTCTTAACATAGGTCTTTGCACAGTATTTGCAAATGTACACAGCCTTTCCTTCTACATTGGATGGGGTGAAATGTCTCCACACATGAGAGAGTGCACGTGGCATTGTTCTGTAGAATAAGATGAGAAAAAAGTTTGTAAAAAAACACTAATGCAATGCCAGAGATATAAATAGTTAGCCAAACAATTGGAATCGTCTGTAAACATATTTTACAATTGATGGATAAATGAATGGAAATAGGCTAGATGAACAGATGAACAATCCTCAATCAGCATGCTAATATATTTTCCCCAGTTACATCATCGAAACTTACCTGACTAGTCCTGCACACTACAGCAGGCCTCAATAGCCCTGCTGTAGAGTGAAGGATGCTGGGAGTTATCTGTGAATGTGAAGAATGCACAGTGGAGGGTTGAAACTCAACGTGAAGCGTGTGCTGCATTCCATACATCTTTAAAATAGAGTTTTGAATGATGTTTTTATTGCTCAGTGTTTAATTTGCGATTTTTTTTTCTTCAAAATTCCCGAGCTAAACTTCCCATTGAAAGTTTCCGGAAAGTTTCCAGAAATTAACCGGAAACTTTCCGCCCCTTTGCAACCCTAGTTAGGAGGTTGTATCAGTACTTTAACACCAGCCTCTGAGTTTCTCCCGGAGTAGACTGTGTACTTATGACTCCTCTGGACGTGTCCATGTTTTGTCTCAGAAGTTCCAGCTGCTCTGCTCCAAGTCGACTTTACTCCGAGAGTACGGCTCCCGGAAAGTGCGGCTCAGTACAGCGAACACGTATTCTTACAGGAAAGGTACGAACATCGGAACTCTGGCTCGCTCACGCTGTGATGATCCGCCGCTAACAAACTCGTGATGCATGTGTTTCAGTGGACGTCACTTTCCAGGAGTACGTGGAGGAGTTCCTGAGGCCTCAGTCCAGCGACTCTCTCGGCAGCGGTGAGTTCAGGAAACCTCAGGAAACCTCACTTCCTTCTGAAAGCGGGACTTTTAGTTGAAGTCGTGTATTTGTACTTTGTTGAAGTGGGGCTTACAGTCAATGATCATCTTCATATACAGTTATAGATCAACTATATTCAGTCTATGATCTAATATTTGTGATATATGAGTTGACATGTACAAATGTTCTGTTTCTCTCTTCTACAGACACCATGTATTTCTTTGGAGACAACAACTTTACGGAGTGGCAGCGCCTGTTCGAGCACTACACGCCCCCCCCGTACTTCCTGCCGCGCACCAGCGCAGCGCTCAGCTTCGGGATCGCAGGTTCGTGCCTCTGAGACGAGGCTGGAACACAAATCACTGGAGCTTCTTGTTTAGCTGCAGGATACAAGAGGTTTCATAAGTGTCTTCAACACAGTGAAAAGTTTATTCACATCAATAAAAGAGGACGTCAGAAAGATTCTTTAGTCCGTGAATTACGATGTGAAACCAAAACTAACCCGATCAATTGAAGCTATGGAGACGACACATGAAGCTTGTTCATCCTGACCAAGTTTATCTTTGTGCTCAGGCCCTGGAACCGGAGTTCCTTTCCACTGGCACGGCCCCGGCTACGCGGAGGTCATCTACGGAAGAAAGGTAACAAAAAGCAGGTGTTCCTAATAAAGTGCTCGCTGACTGTAAATCTGATGGGTTCTTGTGTTAAATCTCACAGCGTTGGTTCCTCTACCCGCCTGATAAGGAGCCTCACTTCCACCCCAACCACACCACCCTGTCCTGGGTGAGGGACACCTACCCCCACCTGCCCCCGGGCGAGGCGCCACTGGAGTGCACCATCAGGCCGGGAGAGGTACTGCACCACGCCTGAGACACCAAGTGCAGTTTTCTAAAAGACGTTTGAGGGGCGGGTTCAAAAAACGAGAGTGAACAGAGAAGTGTTTTTGTGGTCAGTAATGTTCTGTGTGTTTCCCGTCAGGTGCTGTATTTCCCTGACCGCTGGTGGCACGCCACTCTCAACCTGGACACCAGCGTGTTCATCTCCACGTTCCTCGGCTGAACTTCTCTTCACTGTTTGTTTCCTTCAGGATAAGAAACAGATTCAACAACACGAGGACGAATCTGACGAACTCTTTTTCTTCTGGTTTGATTTTGGTCTGGACGATGAAGACGTTTCATTTCAGGGACTAAAGACGAACAGAAACATTCCAGCCGCGTTTCCTCATGATGAAGATTATAATAATACTAATGTGTATTTCATGACCAAAGCAACAGAAACAGATTGTGTCTCCTTTAAAAAATAAAACATATAAAAAAATGTCCTTTTTCAGAGTTTTACAGTTTTACCTGTTTCTGTCGCTGATGAAATAAAAGATCCTAAACTAAAGTACAGTTTCACCCAGGAACGTTTTCCCATCAAATTAGTGTAACTGAGCTTCTACAATCCACCGACTCTACAGCTTCTTCCTCCAACACCACGACAGCTGCAGTTTATAATCTGATTCCTTTCTGTGCAGGGCCGGGTCTAGGCAGGGGCAAGAGGGGGCCTGGCCCCCTCAAATAAATGTTGTGCCCCCTCAAACTAAATCCCAATTTAATAATAATAAAGCACAATGCCCCCTCAAGATTTGTGGCTGCCCCCTTATACATGCCTGTCTAGACCCGGCCCTGTTTCTGTGACTAATCTGATTGTCGTCAGCACTTTGTTGATTCTCAGCTGTTGTCAAGTTACAATTCCTATTGAAATGTTCCCGTTCATATCCACTAGCTCAGACAATAAATTCAGTTGTGGCGACAGAAAAGCTGCAGACGTTCAAGTGTGATGACGTTTATCAGCCAAAAGCTACTTTTCATTGAAAAAGCCAAAATATCTGTTTTCTTCTTTGTTTTTTGTCAAAATTTTCTTGATTTATCCAGTTATTTATTTTCCCATTTCTTACTTTTATTTTATTCACACATACATTTTCCTGACGCATTTAATGATCAATCTGTGATTCTGCTTTTATTTTGAAAAGAAAATAATATATTATGATACAAAAACTGTTTTATTTGATTAAAAATGTAACAGAATTAACTGTGGAGAAAAAATATTTTATACAAACACCATCATGGTTGTATTTGACAAAAAGTTTTTACTACAGGAACAAATTTTTACTGTAAAAATGTTTTTTTTATAGAATATTTGTTTTGTTTGTTTTGAAAATTGCTTTATTATGGATAAAGGATATGCGATATAAATTCTGTTAAAGAGCTGCACATATTTTAATTGACAAAGCATCAAGACAACTTTCAAACATTTGCATAGTTTTTCCATCTTCCCTCTGAAAACATGATGATCATAATGGATTCATGAAAATAAAATGTTTGTGCCCATTGTGCAAGTTTGAAAGTCTCCAATAAAACCAGAAGAATCCAGCAGAGTTTAAAGTTCGTAAAGTGCGAATGCAGTCGCACAGAAGGTCTGTGCTGTATCTCTGAACTGAAACTTTATTCAAGCGTCCGACATGTTGGAAACATGGAGAGCAGAGATCATACAAGTGCCTCACGTGTGTTCTCTCTCTTCATGTCACTGGGACCAGCAGCTTCTGTTGGTGGATCACACAGGAGATGGAGGCGGAGCCGCTCTCAGACAAAACATAAATCATCTCACCTGTTCGTCCACCAAAATCACAAACATCTAATTTTCTCACTTGAAGGAGACGTGATGTTTTTTCATTGTTTCTTTCCTTTAGGGTTAGAGTAGTTCTGCTAAGTTAAAAAATGGAACAAAAACGGTTTGAAGTGTTTTGGGATTGAACGCACCCTGGACCAATCAGAGCATCACATCAGGAGGGGAGGAAGTTTAAAAAGACAGGAGCTACAACCAAGTGTTTGAGACAGAGGCTGTAAAGAGGAGCTGCAGCGATGGACAGTCTGAGGAACGTGATGTTTTCTGAACATTTTACAGAAGATCATTTCAAATGATCAGCATGTGTCTCCTTTAAAGGATGAGTCCAGTGATTCATTGACTCTTCACCTCTGATCTGTTTCTGCCTCAGAGCAGCTCAGACTCAGTGTGAAACCACATGTGACCGAAGTCTTTCTGCTCACTACATGTGATGATCTCTCTGTTGGAATAAACTTATTCCTTTTTTCGATCAAAGAGTCAAATGAGGCAAACAAACATCTCCCGGAGTTGGAAGGGTTCTTTCCAGAGGCTGAGGTCTGAAGTGGAGGAGATCCTGGTCAGAGCGGGCGAGGCTGGTGCAGACCTGAGGTCTCTGGGCTCAGAGCTGGACTGTGCATCGCCTTCGAGGGACTCCAGTTCCCCAGAGACGCCTGCACGGCTTTACGATGAGCCAGTCTGTGTGTGATGGAGAATCCAGCGTTTCCCTCCAGCTGAGACAGAACCACCAGCACCTGCCTGAGAGACACAGAGACACAGAGACACAGACACACAGAGACACAGATACAGAGACACACAGAGACACAGAGACACAGAGACACACAGACACAGAGACACACAGACACAGAGACACAGAGACACACAGACACAGAGACACAGTGTCACAGAGACACAGAGACACAGAGACACAGTGTCACAGACACACAGAGACACAGACACACAGACACACAGAGACACAGAGACACAGAGACACAGACACACAGAGACACAGAGACACAGACACACAGAGACACAGAAACACAGAGACACAGAGACACAGACACACAGAGACACAGACACACACAGACACACAGACACAGAGACACAGAGACACAGAGACACAGAGACACAGACACACAGACACACAGAGACACAGAGACACAGAGACACAGAGACACAGACACACAGACACAGACACACAGACACACAGACACAGAGACACAGAGACACAGACACACAGAGACACAGACACACAGACACACAGAGACACAGAGACACAGAGACACAGACACACAGACACACAGAGACACAGTGTCAGCTGTCAATCATCACGCCTCAGCTGTTTTTATATCATCAAATAACTGATTCAAACCAAACTGATCAGAAACACTTGAACAAACATCAGTGAGATAAGAACGACCTGAAATGACAGAAACATCTGTAACGTCTACGTTTGGAAGCTGACATGTCGTCCATCTTTATCTACAGAGCACGCTGCCCCCTGCTGTTTGTGAGCGGTGTGGCAGGTCACCTGTGCAGAGGAGGGACGCTGTCGAGGGTCTGCAGGCGGCTGCGTGTGGACACCACGTTGAAGCTGTCGCTGCAGTCGCACGACACATGCAGGTGATGTCGGGGGTGTCTGTTCTCCACCATGACGATAAGCCCCGCCCACCCGTGGGTCAGGTAGAAACAGGTCATCCCCTCCCGACCCTGACACACACACACACACACACAGTTGTTTGGTTGAACTGAATACGATTACGTTTCCACGATTGGTTCGCATGGCGTTAGATTGTGTGATGTCCTCATTGACCTCGTGCCTCTCTCCCTTGGTCTCCGTCAGCTGGATGATGGCGTCGGCGATGGTGGTGTTGGAGGCCGTCACCTGCTCCACCATCACGAGCCGCGAGCTGTAGACGGCGAGCGTGTAACCAGGCGGCTCAGATCTGCAGCTGCCCACTGAAAACACACCACAGTGGATATGAACACTTTTAAACACGTCTCCACTTCCTCCCGTTGTACATTTATTTTGACAGTTATTCGTACATTTAATGTCATATTCATTTATTGGTGTTAATAGAACAGGGAACCAAGCGCTTGTGTCTCCACGTTGTTCCCGCTCCACACAGAAGATTCCCATGGTTCCCAGCTGCTTACTGTTGCCCTCGGTGACGGAGGCGGTCCAGTGGTTGAAGGCGCAGCAGAGCACAGCGTACTCGCCCGGCTCCAACATCACGTCACAGCCCACGAACCTCCTGACCGAGCGCCGGCTGTGAGCCAGCAGGCGACCCAGCGCCAGGGAGCCCGAGGTGCTGTAGGCCGCTCGGAACACCAGCAGGCACAGATCCAGCAGGTGGCGCTCCGCTGTGTCCCACCGCCTGAGGAGACACAGGAGGACAGTTCAGGAGGGGGGTTGTTGTGTGTCTCTCACATGTTTCATATGACCCGGTGTGGTTGTCGTCCCACCGGCTGCCCTGCTGGAACAGAGCCAACTCCACGGCGGATCGCTCCAGAACCGTGAGGGACACGGCCCGCACCGGGGCGTCGGCTCCTCGGGGGAAAGCTCCTGGAACCCGGAGCTCCTGCCAGTCCGAGTGGATCTTACAGATATCCACTGAGTCAAAGTACCTGCCAGAGACACACACACACACACACACACACACTACTGTACACAATGACGCAAGGTACAGTTGTTGAATACATGAATATAGATTTGCTCATTGTTAGGAACCAAAGATAAACGCGTCCAAACTTCCAACGACTAAACTCTGGTTGTAGTTGTTGGTTAAATGTTTTACTCATTAAACTAATTAGTCCTGATCTACCTGATGAAATCCCAGAAGTCCATCCAGAACAGGCCGTCCTCGGCTCGCTGGGTGCACAGCGCCCTCTTCAGGTGCGGAGGCCAGTTGGGCCAGTGGTCGGCCCACGGCCCCGTCCAGGAGAATCGACCCCACGGGTTCCTCAGCTGCAGTAATCTGGACCAGGACGGATAGTGACACTGAACCACAGAAACACGTCGACATGACAACACACTCTTGGCGTTCACCCTTTTTCAGAAGCTCCTGTTTGTACGTGGAGGGCGTGGTCTGTCGGCTGATCGACCAATCAGGATTAAGGAATGGTTAAACAGTGCAGGTAGATTGGCTGAGTTGTCACCTGTGAGCGTCGACGTCACGCACATCTAGGACGGAGTAGGCGTGTCGGGGGCGGAGACCCAGAGACTCGTACTGTGCGTCCTCCACCTTCATGTTGCCCCCCCCACAGGACGCCCCCATCAGGAAACTAGCAGCACAAGGACAGGACGGGTCTGATAGGAACAGATCCAAATCAGTTAGACAAGTACTTCTCCTGGTTCTCACCCTGCTTCTTTAGAGCTCAGCAGTTTGGCCCAGATCAGGTCCGTGTCGATGGGCTCTTCTTTGGGGTTGGTGGCGCTGACCTGGAGGGCCAGGGACTCGCAGGGCGCCCCGGTCAGCGTGGAGAGGCCCTCGAGGGCCCGACCCGCCTGCAGAGCAAAGTAGGAGCCGTGGAGCTTGGCCAGAGCTTTTTCTATCAGAGCCACCCAGAGCTGCTTCCTCTGCGCCTGCAGGAGAACAGGAGCTAAAAGACGGAAGCATCCACAGATACGACAGCAGGAAAGAGTTCTGTTGGGTTCCTCACCACAGAGCTGAGCTCTACCTGAGAGAAGAGGAGGTGCCCGGTCTCATCGCACGGCAGCATGTCGTCCACCAGCACCGTGGTCCACGAGCCGTCCTTGCAGAGCCGCACCTGATAGGCTCCCTCTGCGCACAGCGAGCGGGTCACCATCACCTTCTCCACCAGGTCAGGACGCTCGGCCAGGACCGCCAGGGCGCTCAGGAACCTGGGAACACGTTCAGCACCGGGTCACGTTCATCAACTGCTCATCTTGTCAATCCTCCACCAACCAGATCCCGTCTGGATCAGGGCTCAGTGTTTGAGCCATATTGTTTTTATTGTTATTATCTTTTTAATCGTCCTTATTTTTAATTACAAATAGATTATAAAATGTTGAGAGGCACAGATTAGATTAGATCTGACGGTTCAGTGTTTGTATTTCTCACCAGCAGTTACCCAGGAGTCCCTGCAGGATGTCAGATGGGCGAAGCGTGCGGAACACAGACCACTTCACCCCCCGGTCTCTGAAGCTGCTGCAGCTGATTTCCTGTGGGCGGAGCCACTTTTTGACCCGATGTTGGACGTTGTCGTCCACCGGGAATCCGACGGACTTCGGACTCGGAGGAAAACTATCGTCCACGAAGGTCACGGCGTTCTGAAGGAAACAGGTTGAAAAGTGTTGTTCTGACTCAGTGACTGACTGACTCACTGACTGACTGACTGACTGACTGACTGACTGACTGACTGACTGACTGACTGACTGACTGACTGACTGACTGACTGACTGAGTGACTGACTGACTGACTGACTGACTGACTGACTGACTGACTGACTGACTGACTGACTGATGACTGACTGAGTGACTGACTGACTCACTGACTGACTGACTCTCTGACTGACTGACTGACTGACTCACTGACTGACTGACTCACTGACTGACTGACTCACTGACTCACTGACTCACTGACTCACTGACTCACTGACTCAGTGACTCTCTGACTCTCTGACTGACTGACTGACTGACTCACTGACTGACTGACTCACTGACTGACTGACTCACTGACTGACTGACTCACTGACTGACTGAGTGACTGACTGACTGACTCACTGACTCACTGACTCTCTGACTCTCTGACTCACTAACTGACTGACTCACTGACTCAGTGACTCTCTGACTCACTGACTGACTGACTGACTGACTGACTCACTGACTCACTGACTCTCTGACTCTCTGACTCACTAACTGACTGACTCACTGACTCAGTGACTCTCTGACTCACTGACTGACTGACTGACTCACTGACTCTCTGACTGACTGACTCACTGACTCACTGACTGACTCACTGACTGACTGACTCAGTGACTCACTGACTCAGTGACTCACTGACTGACTGACTCACTGACTGACTGACTGACTCACTGACTCACTGACTGACTGACTCACCGACTGACTGACTGACTGACTCACTGACTGACTGACTGGTTGTGAACGCACCTCCCTGCAGAAGCTGGTGATGTTCTCCCACAGCTCCTTGGCCTCCTCCTCATCGCTCTGTCGCAGCGCCTCCACCATCACGCTCTCCTTCCTCCTCGGGGACGCCACTGGGCGGAGCTGGGAGGCGTGTCCCTGGGGGGTGTGACAGGCCAGGCAGTGTTTGGCCTCGACCTTGTTGATGAGAGTGCACGCCGGACATGACCACTCCTCGGCCCGGTGGACGGAGAGCAGGGAAGGTGGGAATGACCCGGAGCCGTCGGACGCAGGAGACACCGGGGACATCTCCTCCTTGAGGACGCTGAGGCGCCGGCCGGGCGGCGGCTCTGGTTGGGCGGACAGATGTGAAACTGCCAGAGTTGAAGGAGAAGGACTCAGGTTCTGTGCTTGACTGAGGGAAACATCTGGAGGTGGCACCTCTCTGCGACTGCAGGGAAGTGGATTGTTATGAGCTGCAGATGAAGTCACTGAGTCTGTGTCTGGATACGAAGCTTCCTCAGGGAAACACTCTCCTCTGGCTGAGAGGGAAAGTGAGAGCGCCGCGGCGGCAGGTTCAGGCGGTTGGGTTCCTGTTGGAACGCAGACCTCAGGGACGAGCAGAACCTCCGCAGGAATCTGGGGGAGGGACAGTTTGCGTGGGCCGCCACAGGCAGAGCAGGACATGGAGGTGGGGGTGTTCTGCAGAGTGCACCTCAAACACTCCCAAACCAGGCTGCGTTCAGCTGCGTCTCCTGGAACTGTCCCGTCCTGCTGCCGGGACGGCTCGGTGGTCCTCAGGGCCCCCCCCGAGCAGCTGCTGGAGCGCCGGGGCCGAGGCGGGTGGTCAGAGGAGCTCCGGGGTCGGGCCAGCGAGCCGCTGAAGCCACAGAGGGAGCAGGCCAGGCTGTCGGGGGGGTTGGCCAGTGTACAGCGTGGGCAGGACCAGCGAGCGTCCTCCCTGCTGCTCCCGGGCCACGCCCACCGGCTGTCGGGTGTCTGCCGCGGCGCTTCACAGATCGAGCAGCGGGCGGCGCCGGCTGCGTTCAGGAAGGTGCAGCAGCCACAAGCCCATTGGCTCCTCTGCATCGGCATCGAACCTGAGGAGAAACTGGACCAAAACACAACATATATTAGATATGAAAATTATAGTTTTGTGGTTAGCCAAGGACTTTTTGATCTTTCTGAAACTAACAATATATATAATATAGATAAGAATGCATGAATATGAAAATGATACAAAGGCTGCACTCAGTGAAAACAGAGGCTTGTGTGTAACTGGTGCCGCGCAGACGCTGGTGATATCACCACCAAGTGTTTTAATGCACTGAACAAGGAACTAAACACTGCAGCACATCTCAGGATCGGGTCTGATCGACTGTAAATCAGGTCCAGAGGATTTGTGCCGCGGCGCCCGGGGGGGGGGGGGTGGGACGTCCGGCCTCAATTCTCCAGCTGCGCCTGAAGCATCTTGGCATCAAGCCGAAAACTTCCAGAACTCGCAGCTCGATCAGGACGAGTGACTGCAGCGTGAGACGCAGAGCTCAGGTCGCCGCTAACCAACCAGGTAAAGATCCAGGTAACCAACCAGGTAACCAGGTAACCAGGTAACCAGGTAACCATCCAGGTAAAGATCCAGGTAACCAACCAGGTAACCAGGTAACCAGGTAATCCTCCAGGTAACCAACTGACCAAACTTCCCTCTCTCCGACCTACCTACCAACCTAATTACAGAAATAATTGAAAAAATAATGTGTCAATTTTTCAGTTTAATTTCTGTTGAAGGATGTTTTATCTCCATGTATCAGACGGACAATTCTCTTCTGATTCACTTTGGAAATCTCATGTGTTCCAGGCGTCTTATCATCCAGTCACTTCCTGTCAGCGAGTAACTCGACCCGGGTGCAGGAGACGATCACAGACTGGAAATCAGACGGAGGGACAGTAATAATTAATAAGCAGACATGTGGACGACGCTCAGGGAGGCTGACGTTCACTTTTTATCGACCGATTAATGAAAAATTCATAAAGTGTGCAGAACATAAATGAAATCTCTCCTCTGCTCAGCAGCCGCACGATTCAATGTGGAACACGTCGTTATACTTTTAATTAATCCTCATCATTACGTCTTCTTTACATAAATCTTTACACAGTATTTCAGCACAAGCTGTTAATCCCGTTAAATGTGTCGTTGCATCTGTTTATTAATATTTCGTTGATTCATCTTCTTTTCTTCTTAGTTTGAAGTCTCCTCGCTGGCGACACCTAGTGGCCGGAGGCTCGATGTGTTCAGGTTGTCCGTCCGTCGCATTGTTGTGAACATGAAATCTGTAGAACGTCACGAGGGAATTTCTTCGAATTCATCACAAATGTTCACTTAGACTCACAGATGAACTGATTGGATTCGGGTTGGTGAAGGTCAAAGGTCAAGGTCATGGGGACCAAACAATGCCTAATAGTAGGTTCACCTGCGCTGCCGGTGCCTGCCGGCTCGGGGGAGCTGTCGGGGGAGGAAGGTGCTCTGGCTGCTCCTCAAACAGCCCATGGTGGGGGATGGGGGCGGAGCCACACCCCGAGGTGCAGCTTCCCCCCCGTCCTCTTCAACGAGAGACGAGGTGGAACCTCCCATGATGCAGCTGGCTCCGGAGCCGAGGCCCTGAAGGAGCAGGAGACAGGAGAAGGTCCCGAGGACGTCACAGCTTGTAGAAGCATTCTTTATCTATTTTATTTGTTAAGTTTAGAGAAAAATATTTATAGTTTTATAAATTTAGGGTTTAGACATATTTAATGTTTTATTTAAGTTGCACTAAAGTTAGGTTAAAGTCATATTTTCCCTCAAATTAAAAATAACCCTGATTCCCAGGTCCATATTAAACTTTTACATTTTATTAATAATAAAAATAATACAATCAGTGATAATAAAAGTCTTAAGAAAATAATCAACTTTAATCGTACACTTTTAAAAATATAAATAATTTAATAAAATACTCCTAGTGAATACGTAAAGGTTCAGGAAGCCAGGGAATGAATCCCCACGTGTGGCTGCAGGGGGCGCTGCTGCTCAGTAACAGTTGCATTGTGACGCTTTAATGTTGTGATTGGTTTTGTTTTTCTCTCGATCAGAACAATAAATTTAGCTTTTTGTAAAAATGAAGAAAACTTGAACCTCAAAACAAAATAATACTGAAATTGAATCGAACAGAAAACTACAGAACAACACTGAACAGAAGATTTTCAAACTGAAACAATATTTATTGTGTTTTGTCTCAAACAGAAGAAACCGGCTGTGTCCTTGAGCAAGGACCGGAAATCTCTGAAAACTGCAGGACAGCTCAGCATGATGAGGACATGAGGACATGAGGAGATGTGAGAGGACATAAGAGGACATGAGAGGACATGAGGAGATATGAGAGGACATGAGACGACTTGAGGAGATGTGAGAGGACATGAGGAGATGTGAGAGGACATAAGAGGACAAGAGGGGACATGAGAGGACATGAGAGGACATGAGGAGATGTGAGAGGACATAAGAGGACATGAGGGGACATGAGAGGACATGAGAGGACATGAGAGGACATGAGGAGATGTGAGAGGACATGGGAGGACATGAGATGTGAGAGGACATGGGAGGACATGAGAGGACATGAGAGGAGATGAAAGGACATGAGAGGACATGAGGAGATATGAGAGGATATAAGACGACATGAGAGGAGATGAGAGGAGATAAGAGGACATGAGCGGACAGGGGAGGACATGAGATGTGAGAGGATATAAGACGACATAAGAGGACATGAGAGGACATGAGGAGATGTGAGAGGACATGAGAGGACATGAGGAGATGCGAGAGGACATGAGAGGACATGAGAGGAGATGTGAGAGGACACGAGAGGAGATGAGAGGAGATAAGAGGACATGAGATGTGAGAGGATATAAGACGACATAAGAGGACATGAGAGGACATGAGGAGATGTGAGAGGACATGAGAGGAGATGTGAGAGGACATGAGAGGAGATGAGAGGACATCAGAGGACATGATAGGAGGTCATGGGACAGGGGAGGACATGAGAGCACAGAGGAGGACATGGGATGACATGAGAGGACATGAGTGGGATTGAGTGGACCTGGGCGAACAGCATCCTCCTCCTGGTCCTCGTCCTCCTCCGCCTCGTCCTCCAGCAGCTGTGGAGTCGAGAGACAGCAGACTTACCTTCTGCAGATGGACGAGCAGGGTGGTGCACGGGGGGGGCTGGATCCTCCTGCCGACTCCTGAGCTCTGCATCCTCTGCTCAGAGTCGGCTCCTCCACACCATCACCATCAAGACACTGGGACCAGCACACACTTCCTGTCAGCTCCTTCAAAATAAAGTCCCTGCTGTCTAAAGGCCAGTGCAGGCTTCTGCGTTTTCAGATACACGCACACGCAAGAGCCCATTGCGTGCGTTGCCCGATGTTTGTAACTATACGACAAAGCTACGCAATCATCACAGTGATTGGTCTGCTAACTACATCCTTTCCGGAGTCACATTTCGGTTTCATGCCCAATAATACCGGCAGAAACCAAGGACGATTCTGAAGAAAGAATATAGACCAAATAGAAGAAAGAAATGATCCGGAAGTATGACCACTTGTATAACCCGCCACTGACGGAATACAAGGACGCGCAGATGGCCGGCACTTCCTGAAAGGAGGTCTTGGCTTACGTCGGTTTGCAGGACAACGAGTGTACAGAGCTCTGGAAGAAGATCAGGGACAAATCTGTCCTTCAGAAAAAGGCTCTGAGGAGCAGCAGAGGCGATGCAGTTTTATTATTTCCTATCGTGGTTGGGACCACACATTCAACACCGGGCGACGTCATCCAACTACGACAAGGTCACTTAAAACACTTTGCAACTTAAAACACCAAATAAGTATTAAAACAGTTATTATTGACATGGCTGAAAGTCTTGGTCAGTTCATGAGGTCGTAATCAAGTAAATAAACAGTCGAGGACGACGGCCACACACAAAGAAGGCGTCTCCAAGGTCCCGAAAGACCATATTGAAAAGAACATTAAATAAATAAAAAGCTCAATTACATTAGTTCCAGGGATTTTTTGAGTTAAACTAAAAGCAAACTGCTCATAGGAAACAATCTGGTCGTGGCTTTTATTCTGAAGTCTGTTTCCTCTTGTCCTCACTGAGCTCAGCTTGACGTCCTCCTCCTGTGGAAAGCTCGTGTCTCCAGGGGACGTTTCCAGGTCAGGACCAGGACAGCCAGCAGAGGGACGTATCGACCTCTTTAACCGACACACACTCTCACACACACACACACACACAAACACACACACACACACTCTCACACACATACTCTCACACACGCACACACGCACGCACACACACACACACTGAACCTTTCTTCTCATGTGTTTTTTGTGCTGTGTTAAAATGAATAGTTGAGCTGTTCAGTCAGTTTTCTACTGAAGATTAAAAACACATTAGTGTCATTTAAATTCTTTAAGGACAAAGAAATTACCATTTCACTGAGAAACCACAGAATTAGATGATTCTTAAAACAGAACTTGCCACGATTTCCAGATTTTGACCTTTTCTTCTAGATTAATGTTTTGCATTGGAAGCTGTTGATACATTTCGTAGTTTATAGTTTACAGGAAAAGCTAATTATGAATTCAGGAACTTCATTTTCCAACTTTGTTCAGTTTAAAGCTCAAACATAATAAATGCATTGATGAAGTATCTGAACTGAACTTGTACTTCACATGAGTATTTCTACTTTGTGCTCATTTTTACTCCTCACAACATTTCAGAAGAATTTCCAGTAAAATCCAGACAGAATTTATTTAGAAAACCAAACGTCAGGAATAACATTTTACATAGAAAATATGACATGTTTAAAAATCACAGCATGTTTTTAAAGATGAAATCAGATGAAACCAGGGGCCCCTCGGGTCTATGTGCCGCCCCTGATCACAGATTCCTGCAGCGAGTCGTCCTCTGCTAAATCTTATTGGTTCTTCTCAGTCACTGTTGATTTATCTGGTTTCTGTGCAGCGTGATTCAAATAATATGATAAAAGTATCAGGAGGAATGAAATCAATGTCTCTTACAGTCAGAATATCATCATTTATAAAGCCCTTAATGTCATCTCCTTAAAACTCGCAGTCAGACTCAGAACAGATTGAAAGGAAGGTTTGGAGATTGTCCAGAGGGTGGCGCTATACCTTCACCGAGCCTGTCTATTAGGAGGTCAAACTGAAATGATTCAAAACTCCGGGGAAACCTTGAATTTCCACATGTGACCAAAGTGTTGAAATGACATCGCGACAGCAGAGTCTCATGGTCGGCGTGGTTAGAAATACCTTCAGTCTTTTAAAGTGAGGATGGATGAACCAGAGATAAACTCAGAGTTCGGATCTGATGAATCAAGTCATGGCTTCGCAACAGCGCCCCCTGAAGGCACCAGCTGTCAGGCCAGGTTCCATCAGACGCTTCTCCTACGGATCTCTTCTCCAAACCTCATCTCCAGAAATATACGTGGCTTTAACGTTGAGGTCATCGTCGAGCAGAGCGAGGTCTGAAAACACGAGAGAGAACATGAGACGCCGTGAAGAAAGGATGTGAGTTTATTTATTTGTGCTGAACTGAAGAAGACGATCGTCACCTGCGTCCGAGCCGTAGTCCAGGTTTCCTTTCCTGTGGCTGAGGCCCAGGAGCTGAGCTGGGTGAAGAGAAGCAGCTTCCAGAGCTTCTTCTACACTGCAGCCTGCACACACACACACACACACACACAGAGACACACACACAGACACACAGACACACACACAGACACACACACACACACACACACACACAGACACACACACACACACACAGACACACACACACACACACTCACTTTAAACTGCAGTTTTCAGATCAGAAGATAGTAAAACCACGAGTGTTTCTGGGCTTCACGGTGAAACTTAGATGATGTAAATTCCAGCGGAGGAAACCGAAGTGACACAAACTCACCTGAGGCCTGTTTGAAGTGTCGCACACACATGTCCATGGTGGCGATGCTGCCGCTCAGCGTCTTCGTGCCTGACGGACAGAGACGAGTTAGAGCTGATGCATCACTCACACCTCCACATCCCGTCTGATTCCATCAAACATCATCTATTGATCCATTTAAAAGGTGAAAATAAAGTGAGACCTGCCACGTAAGCGTGAAGACCCTGGATCTCGATGACCTGCTGGCCCAGAGTGTGACTCCCGGGGGGGAGACCCATCGCTGCGATCGCATCCGTCACCAGCACCAGACCTGGAGACACAAACAGGTCAGAGGTCACACCCCCGACCAGCGCCTGCTGTCGCTCTGGTCTCCGCCTCCCGATCTTCACGAGGATCCCCAGTGTGTACGAGTAGTGACGGTAAATAAAGACAACAATTCTCCACCTTGTGGTACAAACATGATGCCAAAATATTTTAGACGAGACGCTGCCATCTCGGCTCAGAGGCTGAGAAGTAGTGGAGCCGCAGTGACGAGGCTCCGCCCAAACAAGCCTTTGACCAATCAGGAGTCAGTGTCAGCTGCCAATCATCACGTCTCAGCCTGTTTTTATATCATTAAATAACCGTTTAAACCAAACTGATCAGAAACACTTGAACAAACATCAGAGAGAGAAGAACGAGCTGAGATGACAGAGACATCTTTGACATTAATTTAACGTCTACTTTGGATTTTTAGTTTGGTCCACGTCCCGTCTGCTAACATGGAGGAGGAGGTTAATAACCTGTACTGCAGCCAGCCACCAGGGGGCGAGCCAGGTTATTTGGCTTCAGCTCAGGGAGTTTCTTCATTTCTCCAAACAAACAGACTGTAAACGTGTCTTTTCTGCCTCGTCCATCGTCTCCAGCTCGATTCCTGTGAACTTCACGTCCAAACACTTTCTTTACACTAAGGAACCGGAGCATAGTCGTCCTGTGTTTAAATCCAGAACCACTAAGAGGAGAACCGACTCTGACCTGAGGGGTGGGCTCGGTGGGCGATCCGCAGAGCAGCCGGGTTGGTGTGGATCCCGTCAGCGATCATCCCGTAGAACACGGTCCTGCCCGCCGGCACCTGGTCGCTGGTCAGCAGACCCACGATCCCCGGGTCCCGATGGTGGAACTGGATCAGAGCAAAGACAAATCTGACTTGAACTGTGGGAGAAAACCAGAGAAGACCCAGGAACACGTGGAGCTTGGTAGGTAACGGTGACCATAGATTTATATATAAAGACTAGATGTTTAGTTCGACGGAGCCGGACGTCCGCACATGGCGGCCATCTTGCTACGGGGCATCTCGCTCACCCATAACATTGTGTTGGTAGTGGTAAATAACCATAACTTGCTCAATTTTCAAACGATTTTAAACGATCTGGTTTGTTATAGACGTCAGAGATGACACTGCATAAATTATAAAAAATTTTTAGAAAATAACATAATTATTCATAAGTATGCAGTGTCATATCTACATCTCTGACGTTTATAACAAACCAAACCGTTTAAATATCGTTTGAACATTGAGCAAGTTATGGTTATTTACCACTAGCAACACAATGTTATGGGTGAGCAAGCTGCCCCCTAGCAAGATGGCCGCCATGTGCGGACTTTCGTCTCCGTTGGCCGGCAACGCAGACGAGACATCTAGTCTTTATATATAAATCTATGACGGTGACGCCCACGTCCTGGTCACTGAGTCCTCGTGCTTCCCCGGGGATCGACCTCTGTCTGGAGGGTCGAGCTCGTACAGGAACATGTGACCTACACACAGACGGACACAGAGTGCGTGGACTCACAGGCAACATGGCGTTGAAGAGATGAGTGATGAACGAGGCTCCGCTGCTCACGGCGTCCTCAGCCTGAGACAGGTTGGCCACTGAGTGACCTGCAGGAGGAGAACCAGAGGAACCACGTGAGCAGAGAGAGCTGAAGAGCGCCATGTGATCAGCGACCAGGACCCCAAGGCTCACCTAACGACACGGTGACGCCCCTCTGGCAGAGCGCCCTCACCACCGATTCGCTGCCGGCCAGCTCAGGGGCCAGTGTTACCATGGCAACGTCGTCCAGGCCGCCATAGGTCTCCTTCAGGTCTTTGATCCCTCCGGACTGGAAGCTGCGGAGGAACTGCTCCGGGTGCGCTCCCTTCTTCTCCTCGCTGATGAACGGGCCCTCCAGGTGGAAACCTGCCGAGACAGACGCCACGTTCGTCCTCACGTGCATTCAGCCAATGAGGGATGGTTATGATGTCACATGACATTAAGCGTCAACGTACCGAGAACTCCCGCTCCATGTCGTCCTCCGTTGTGAACTTTGACCTGAGGTAAAACCTGAAAGCAGACGACAGATGAACAACGGCTTCGCTTCAACTGTTCGACTTAAAGGTTCAGTGTGTAGGGTTTAGTGGCATCTAGTGGTGAAGTTCCATATTGCAGCCAAAGAAGAACTGACGCTGAAATGCCTTCTCTGGAGTTAGTGATTGTTTTTTCTGTCGGGGTTCATTCTTATTAAGTTGGTTTAACAATAATGAAAACATGTAATAGTGAAATAAGTATTTGTAGATCTTGATATTTGAAAGAAACTTTACACTCATGTTGACATGAGATTTAAGGTCATTAGAGGTCAGATTAAAGTGGTGCTGACCTTGTGGTAGACGGCGGGGGGGGAGGTGACCAGCGTCGGGCAGAAGGACGTCACGCCGTGCTCCAGGATCTTTTTAGCCACGATAGAAACGCCGCGGCCGACATCATCAGACGCCTGAGAGAAGTCGACGCCGTATCCTCCTGCAGGACGAACCCATGTGACCATCAGCATCCAATAACAGGTGAGTCAGTGACCTCATTCTAAACATCAGTTCATCCAGTTTGCTTCTGTGATTTCATTTATGTTTAAACTGCAGAGTCACTGTTGCATTAAATTAACTTCTTCAAACGTGTCAGTTTATCGTAAATCTGAGAATATTTATATTTCAGAAGCTGGAACGACGGAGAGAACATTTACCAGCAACTGTTCTGATAAATGAAATGAAAAATTGTTTCGGTCGTGAGATTTTCTGGCTCCAGTTTCTTCAGGTTGAGGATTCTCTCATTTCTGATCGTAAACTGACTCAGGTGAAACTGTCTGAACTGTGTGTGTGTGTGTGCGTGTGTGTGTGTGTGTCTGTGTGTGTGTGTGTGTGTGTACCGTTGATCTGGACGTCTATGAAGCCCGGGGCGATGATGCTGCCTTCACAGTCCACACACTCATCAGCGTAACCCTGCTCATCGAAGAACAACTTCTCTGGATCCAAAATCCTCCCTCCACGCACCCACAGGTCCTCTCTGCGTGCACACACACACACACACACACACACACACACACACACACACACACACACACACACACACACACACACACACACACACACACACACACACACACACACACACACACACACACAGACACACACTCTCTCAGCTCTGATCACTGCATGGTGTGGTGTGTGTCGGAGGGGAGTGTGGGTCGTACCTCTGCAGCTTGTGTTCTCTCAGGATTCTGCAGTTGATGAACTGGGTGATGGGGGCGTCCGACACTGACTTGTTGGACGGCATCTCTCTCTCTCTCTGTGTGAAGACAAAGATTCATCAGTTATTACACAGACGTTAAATAAAGAAGGCGTTTCCCTGTCGATCCTGAACGTTCCACATGAGATCAGAGCTCTGCACTTCTGTCCATATTCTATATTCTATATTCTATATGAACCTGGAGACTCTGATGTAAAGTGTTGAGGGAAGATTGTTGAGCTGCAGGAAGTTTTCCACCAGTTGAACTCAAAGTAATTCATTTATTCCACTTCAGTGTGTTTCTTATCACTGCTGCACTTTGACCCTGAGGAGCTCCTGCACACACACACGTGACCTGATGATATCTGAGATATGAAAACTTTGTTCTCTGCATTAAAATCCCGGATTACGAACTCCGTTGAGAAAACAGTGAATTTGACACGTCATTGGCTCTGACCTGAGTTACGAACCTTTACAGAAGAAGAGCAGAGAAGTGTGAGAACCAGAAGAGTCTATTTAATAACTCGGCTCATATTTAATGATCAATACTCCACCCGTTCCTTTTCTATCTCGACTTGTTTACTCGTCACCAGGACGCTTCGCTCGGTTAAAGCACGAACACGACCTGCACTAAACCGCTGGTTTTTTAAACCGAGTTCGGCAAATGAACTTCGTATCAACTTATTGAAATTATCTTTTCATTAACAGTGAAGCAGTGAAGAAAGTAACGTTCTAAGGTAATAAGTTACTTGAGCCGGTCTGGTTACTCACCTGAGATCAGCTGAGTCTGTGCAACACAAACAGGAAGTGGAGGAAGTCACGTGACGGAGCTGCAGATCAGCTGATCAACAGAGAGACAGGCAGACAGAGAGACTGGGAGAGAGAGAGACTGGGAGAGAGACAGAGAGAGAGACAGGGAGAGAGAGAGACAGAGAGACAGACAGACAGACAGAGAGACAGAGAGACAGACAGACAGACAAACAGACAGACACACAGAGAGACTGGGAGAGAGAGAGACTGGGAGAGAGAGAGACTGGGAGAGAGACAGAGAGAGAGACAGGGAGAGAGAGAGACAGAGAGACAGACAGACAGACAGAGAGACAGAGAGACAGACAGACAGACAGACAGACAGACAGACAGACAGACAGACAGACAGACAGACAGACAGACAGACAGACAGACAGACAGACACACAGAGAGACTGGGAGAGAGAGAGACTGGGAGAGACTGGGAGAGAGACAGGGAGAGAGACACAGAGAGAGAAAGAGAGAGAGACAGAGAGAGAGAGAGACAGACAGGGAGAGAGAGAGACAGGGAGAGATAGACAGAGAGACACACAGACAGACAGACAGACAGACAGACACACAGACACACACACACACACAGACAGACAGACAGTATAAAGTACTCTATCTATCTATCTATCTATTAATAATAATAATTACAATTATAATTATTATAATCTGAATAATCAGAATCAGAAAAGAGGAGGAACGTTTCTAAACAGCAAATCTCATCCACAATAAACTATAAAAAAACATTAACATAAAACCTAAGGTAAATATCAGAATAGGAAACATAATCAATCATCACCAGCAGGTGGCGCTGAAACACAACATTTGACCAGTGAACGCTTGACTCCTTCGCACCTGAGCTGTTTGATTTTCTGTTTTTTCCTTAAAGACAATGTGTTATGTTTACGTATCTGTATTTATTTTCTCTTATTAGGAAGTATTCTATATAAATACAGCTGTTAGAAATATTACAAACAATAATACACATGTGGATCTGATCACAGCTGCGTCACAGTCTGTTAGAAACTGGTAAAACTACTGGACTCTGACTTTAACAAGTTCTGGAATCATTTGATAAATTTATATAAAGAGTTTTTTCCTCCAGTTAATGAACAACAGCATTGTTGGAACTGTTGGTTTCTCTAAAACGTTCAAGTTGTCTTTAAAGCCTTGAGATGAAGAAGATTATGATTTGGATCTTTACAAACTAAAAATAAATTAAAATATGTGATTATGAAGAATTATTATGCAGAATAAGTATTTTTACCTTAAATTACATTTTCAAAGTCCCCGGACCAGGAAGTGCTGAGCACCAAACTCTGTTCACCCCCCCCACCCCCCCCCCCACCCCCCAGCAGCAGCCCCCTCCTCATTCCTGAAAGTCAACAATAAAGCAGGTTTCCAGTAAGAGTCAGATACCTCAGCACGTCCTGCTCGTCCCCATGGAGACCACCACGAGGGTCTGAGGGTCCGGGGTCCTGCGGCCAAACAAGGCCACCCATGAGAGGGGGGGAGAGAGAGAGAGAGAGAGAGAGAGAGAGAGAGAGAGAGAGAGAGAAAGAGAGCGAGAACTGAACATTTAACTGTCCATCCCTTTACAGGCTATACTAGCCCCATGCACAGACTTTATCACTACATATTCTTATATATTTATATATTTTTGTTGTTTTATATATATATATATATTTTAGTGTACTTTCCACTCCAGCAGCACAAGAACACTTCCCTACTGGACACTGACTCAATCCCATCATTCCATCCCATTCCTGTATCTGTAAATATATTCTCCGTATGACATTTATCTATCTATCTATCTATCTATCTATCTATCTATCTATCTATCTATCTATCTATCTATCTATCTATCTATCTATCTATCTATCTATCTATCTATCTATCTATCTATCTATCTATCTATCTATCTATCTATCTATCTATCTATCTATCTATCTATCTATCTATCTATCTATCTATCTATCTATCTATCTATCTATCTATCTATCTATCTATCTATCTATCTATCTATCTATCTATCTATCTATCTATCTATCTATCTATCTATCTATCTATCTATCTATCTATCTATCTATCTATCTATCTATCTATCTATCTATCTATCTATCTATCTATCTATCTATCTATCTATCTATCTATCTACCTACCTACCTACCTACCTACCTACCTACCTACCTACCTACCTACCTACCTACCTACCTACCTACCTACCTACCTACCTACCTACCTACCTACCTTTCTTTCTATCTATCAATCTATCTATCTATCTATCTATCTATCTATCTATCTATCTATCTATCTATCTATCTATCTATCTATCTATCTATCTATCTATCTATCTATCTATCTATCTATCTATCTATCTATCTATCTATCTATCTATCTATCTATCTATCTATCTATCTATCTATCTATCTATCTATCTATCTATCTACCTACCTACCTACCTACCTACCTACCTACCTACCTACCTACCTACCTACCTACCTACCTACCTACCTACCTACCTACCTACCTACCTACCTTTCTTTCTATCTATCAATCTATCTATCTATCTATCTATCTATCTATCTATCTATCTATCTATCTATCTATCTATCTATCTATCTATCTATCTATCTATCTATCTATCTATCTATCTATCTATCTATCTATCTATCTATCTATCTATCTATCTATCTATCTATCTATCTATCTATCTATCTATCTATCTATCTATCTATCTATCTATCTATCTATCTATCTATCTATCTATCTATCTATCTATCTATCTATCTATCTATCTATCTATCTATCTATCTATCTATCTATCTATCTATCTATCCATCCATCTATCTGAGACAAAGTGAGAACACGTCTCTCTCAGTCTTGGCAGCTGAACAACATGGTGGACGTCTCCTCCTCCTCCTCTTCCTCCTGCTTGTGGGAGCTGTAACGTTGCCTTTCCTCCTCTCTTCCTCCTCTCTTCCTCCTCTCTTCCTCCGCGGAGCTTTGTCTCCATGTCGCCACATCTCATTCACAGACGCTTAACTCCAGCGGCTGCGTGGAGGTCTTTCAGCAGCCGGGGCCTTAATCCGCTGGGTTCTGAGGATCTGAATGAGTCGACTGTTCGGGTCTCAGGACGCTCGGCTGTGAGTGACTGAGGCTCGGGGGGGACGGCTGCCAGCAAGGTCACAGTGAAAGGTCACGCTGAAAGGTCACACACTCACATGTGGACGACACAACGGCAAAGAGTTAAATCCTGGATTGAGAATTCAAAGGATGGATGAACTCACTATCGACCAATCAGAGACAAGCTCACAGTCAGCTGATACATGCACGAATACAGTGTGTGTTTGTGTGTGTGTGTGTGTGTGAGAGTGTGAGAGTGTGTGTATGAGTGTGTGTGTGTGTGTGTGTGTGTTTGTGTGTGAGAGTGTGAGAGTGTGTGTATGAGTGTGTGTGTGTGTGTGTGAGAGTGTGAGAGTGTGTGTATGAGTGTGTGTGTGTGTGTGTGAGTGTGTGTGTGTGTCTGTGTGTGTGTTATAACAGACCAAGGTGTTTGTGTCTTTGTTTGTTAATTCTTGACTTTCCTTCCTGTTGGTTTCTGAGCTGTCACAGGAAGTGATGTCATCACTTTGATGATCAGGAGGAAGAAACTGTTTTTGAAACTTTGATTCTGTCTCCTCCTCTTTCTCCCCCCCCGACCACCCCCGGTCTGTTTGCTTTCCTCTCAGTTAATAAGTGTTTGTCTGATCCCTGATGGGGGGGGGGTGTGTGTTTGTGTGCGGGGGGGGAGTACCGATCCCTCCCCCCCGACTCACCCAGCTGTAAAGACGACAGGAGCGACGCGCTCGTAAAGTTAATTTCTGCTCAGACACAGAAGAAGCAGCAGAATGAAACAACACTGTGATGTCATCAGTGTGATGTCAGACGCCTGCAGGGGTCAGAGGTCAAACATCAGATTCTCTTCCTTACTGTTATTAGTTCACAAATTAAACTCTTAATGTAAACATTTTTAAATGATCAGCGAACACAAATCTCTCAGAGTCTCCAGTGACATCACCTCACAGAGGTTTGCTCCAGTGTGTGTGTGTGTGTGTGTGTGTGTGTGTGTATGTGTGTGTGTGTGTGTGTTTGTGCATTAGGCTTTTGTCACTGTTGTCGTCACGGCAGCTCACCGATTGAGGCTCGGGTCTCAGACGTGTTCAGCAGCTTCAACTCTGCTGAGAAACACACAAAGAAATAAAGAAATCCAATGAAACTGTGGACGCCCTGAGTGAAGAGAAGGAGAGAGAGTGTCGTGTGTGCGTGTGGGGGGGGGGGGGGCGGGGGGTGCCGAGCTGTGTGTTGGAATCTCATGAGTGTGGACTGAAACTGAAAAGGGATCGTTAGAGAGACGCAGCCCTTGTTTGTTTCTCATTGAGCTGCTCCAAGTCCTGCAGGCGACTCCCCCCCCTCCCCTCCCCCCCCCCCCCCCAAGCATTGACAGGCAGGCCTGGACCTGCCTGGCCAAGGTCAAACTGTGGCTGCCAAGAACACGCTGCCACGGCTCTGTGTTTGTTTTCAGTCGGTTTCTCAGCTCACGCTCTGAGGAGACGCACAGCACACGCAGGTATCACTTTCCTCCTCCTCCTCCTCCTCCTCCTCCTCCTCCTCCTCCTCCTCCTCCTCCTCCTCCTCCTGAGCTGCTGCTGCGCCTCCTTCAGTCTCACCCGGTCTCGCTACAGAAATCCTGTGATTAGATTTGAGTTTTCTGGTGGTTGCACGAGAGGAGGAGGAGGAGGAGGAGGAGGAGGAGGAGGAGGAGGAGGAGGAGGAGGAGGAGCAGGAGGAGAAGGAAGAGGAGGAGGAGGAGGAGGAGATCTGGTGCAGCAGCAGCAGTGTAAGCTGAGAATCCTCCTGGTAACTGAGTCTGGTGTCAGAGAGCATTGTTCTGTCAGAGCTGTGACTCACTCACCTTCACGTTACCTGGACAGCGTGACACTGAGGATCCATCACACACAACACAGAGGAGAACACACACACACACAACACACACACACACACACACACACACACACACACAACACAGAGGAGAACACCTGCGACCAGTGAACCAGTCTGAGGAAGTTACTTCCTCTCGTGCATCGCACCTCAAGTGAAAGAAACATTTCTTCAGATGATTACAAACTAATGAATCTTTATGAGAATAGATTATATTTCTGTTGATGGATCCTGGACCTTTAAAGATACGAACACGTCCACACACAGTGAAGACCAGTTGTGTAAATATCCATGAATGTTTGTGCTTCATTGTTTTTCTACATCTCGGTGACGTCAGCATCTTGTGAGACGACGACACAGTGAGAGCAACACATCCAACATCAGGGGAAACACAGAGAAGCTGGTTCAGAATCAGAATCAGAATCAGAATCAGAATCAGAATCTGAATCTGAATCTGAATCAGAATCAGAATCAGAAGGTATTTATTGCCAAGTAGGTTTACACCTACCTGGAATTTGCTCTTGTTACTGGTGCATAGAATGAACATAGAAACATAAAAACACAATAAATACAACACACATAAGAAAACACTAAAAAACAATATATATTTACTCACTATTTACTTCTAAATAACTCACTTTTTCTAATATTTAATACAAAGTAACATTTATTTAGACATAAAACTATCTATATAAAAGATAAAAGATATAAAAAGTGAAGTAAAAAGTGAAATGCAGAATGCAAAACAGTGAACAGTGTCAAATTGCAATATGCAATGTAATACAGGATAATATAATATACTATAATGTGTGTTAATTTAACACATCCTTGAGGTGTGGGGGCGGAATAAAAGTCCAAGTCAGGTGGGGGTCAGCTAGTTCCTCCTGCTATAGAGTCTCAGAGCAGCTTCACCTGCAAGAGGAATGAAGTCACTTAAACATACATTTATATTTATATATATAATAGTTATTATTATTATTTATAATAGTTTCTGATGTTTGGTCCTCGGAGGAATCAGGTCTCAGTCTCAGTCTGGAACCTCCTGAAACAGATTTGTCATGTTGGTCCTCTGCTGCATCATCTTTCACCCTGAAGGCCCACAGAGGAGCCCAGCCACCTCCTCCTCCTCCTCCTCCTGCTCCTCCTGCTCCTCCTCCTCCTCCTCCTCCTCCTCCTCCTCCTCCCTGTGTGATGAATAACAGTTCCCTCCCACTGTTTCCCCGGGTATTGTTTCCTGGTTGTTACAGAGTGTGTATTGCTCTCTGAGCCTGTGATGGATGTCAGATTACCCCTCAGCCTGTGTCCTCCTGACAAAGAGGGCATCAGCCTGCACTGCAACACAGGACACACACACAGACACACACACACACACACACAGGCAAACATGCAAACACACACCCTCACACTCCTCAAACACACACCCACCATCGTCCTGAAGACGCTGCATACAATGATCTACAAATCTTTGTCCCGGCCACCAACACATCAGCTTCCTCATGTGATTGACAGATCATTGACTCTCCAGCAGCTGTTCTCAGATCAGGTTGATGACCACGGTCTCAAAGGTCACAAACACACACACACACACACGTCGGGATTCACTGACCTCCTGTGAACCTGCACAGACAGAAATATTAATAAGTCAACTTTTACATCAGCTGATGATCAGAAGCTTTGTGTTTTGATACTGTTGTACCCAACACACACACACACACACACACACACACACACACACACACACACACACACACACACACACACACACGTGCCACATCAGAGAATAGATTCAACAAACAGATCATAAAACACTCTGATGTATTTTATAATGTTGCTGTTTTCAAACATGAACTCTGGAGGATTTGGTCCTAAAATGTTGTGTAGTTGTTGTGTGTGAAGCAGCAGCAGCAGGTTGTCGAGTCCGACTCGTTCACAACAGGTCTTCGTCTTCTACGTATCCGGCTCCTCTTCTTCATCCTGAGATGTTTGTGTTCTTCCAGTGTCACGTCACGTGTTAGAAACCTCATCCACACGTCCACTCGCTCACTGGGAAGCTTCCACACATTGTCCTGCTGGTTCCTCACATGGACTCTGACATGTTACACACATGTTACCAGGAGGCTGCAGGAGAAGATCCAGAACATGTCCAGAGACACTGACTCAGACGTTTGATCTCACAGACAGAACCTGCAGGACATGAGGAACACACAGGACATCAGGAACATGTGAGGCACACGTCAGGAACATGTGAGGAACATGTGAGGAACATGTGAGGAACACACAGGAACATGTGAGGAACATGTGAGGCACACGTCAGGAACATGTGAGGAACATGTGAGGAACATGTGAGGAACATGTGAGGAACATGTGAGGAACACACAGGAACATGTGAGGAACATGTGAGGCACACGTCAGGAACATGTGAGGAACATGTGAGGAACACACAGGAACATGTGAGGAACACGTCAGGAACATGTGAGGAACATGTGAGGAACACGTCAGGAACATGTGAGGAACACACAGGAACATGTGAGGAACATGTGAGGAACACACAGGAACATCTGAGGAACACACAGGAACATGTGAGGAACACGTCAGGAACATGTGAGGAACATGTGAGGAACACACAGGAACATGTGAGGAACACACAGGAACATGTGAGGAACATGTGAGGAACACACAGGAACATGTGAGGAACACACAGGAACATGTGAGGAACACACAGGAACACGTCAGGAACACGTCTGTGGTTCAGTTCACAAAATGTTAAATTGTTTCAGAGACTTTTCGCCAATTAACTTTCTGTCGACTAATTTAACTTCAACGTTCGAACCCAGATCCCAGAACACTGAGTGGAGGCTGAGCTGAAGACACAGAGACTTTCATCTGGTTATTTTACATTAACGTGTTCTTGTACTGGTAGTTCCCCCCCCCCCACCCCCCCCGGGACGTGTTTTTCACCCACTTTTTGAAGGTAAATGAACTTTCACAAAACCAGCGCTGTAATAAATCTGGGGCTCCATCCGTCCTGAGCCTCATCAACCCCACAGCCCGGGTGAGACCAGCACCAGTCACCCACCCCCGCCCCCCCAGACCTGCATGACAATGGTACCAGCCGTTGCCCCGGAAACGGGCCTTTCACGAGCTGTGTGATAAAAAAGACGTATTCCCGTCTCTTCCCGGTCACTGTTCCCTTCAGGAACCTGCAGATAAGCTTCAGCTCTTTCCTCAGTGAATACCAGGGACGTCGGGGGGGCAACAGACAGAGACACGTCCTGAATGTAGAGATGGTTTCATCAGATCTGAACCTGAATCATCTGCTGGAGGAGAACAGGGGGGGGGGGGGCACAGAGAGAAGACAGTTACACAGAGAAATCTATGTTGTTTTCATGTCTTTGTAACATGTCAGAAGTCTGAAGAGCCAACGTCTTGTTTTTACCCAAATAAAATCCACAAATAATAAGTTATAGAAAGATTATTAATATTTCAGCTGCGATCAGATCATTTCAGATCATTTTTGTTTCTTCAACCAATGAGGTTCAGCCTCTGCCTGTTGTTAGGCTGAAGGTTGATGTTTATACTAATGATCTCCACAGAACTCGGTGGAAGGGTGAGACACTTTCTTTAAAATTGAGAGAATAAATAATGAATCTTGATTTTTGAAATGGAATCATATTTACATGCTGATATCTATGAGTGTGTGATTTAATTGAGTTTAAGGGACCAAGGTATAAAGAGCAATGTTCTTGTATTGGTATCGTTTTCTTTATAAGATGATGTCAGGGATGAATAAACACTAAAAGGAAAAACTATTCTTTCGTTATTCAGTGTTATAGAAAGTATGAAAGCATTGAATATGGAGCAGAACCTCAGGTTGAGTCTCCTTCACTCTGGTGTCGGTGTTTAGAACTTTCAGTTTGCAGCGTGTCTGCGTTGGAACGAGCAGCGAGTGTTAGTTTCAGCCGGCGGCTCCTGTTACCTGCAGCCATCAGCAGGGCGGGGGGGTGATACCTGCATCGGGTTACCAGGCCTCTCATCTAACCAGCCGGACGCATTATGAGTGTGAGCCCATGCCATCCAGCTGGAGAGCCGAGTCCAGGGGGGGCAGCAGTCCAGGGGGGGGGGGGGGCAGGAAGGGAAGCTCTCCTGTGCAGGAAGCAGCTCCGGGATCCTGAGCTTCCAGCAGCGTGTTGGGTTCCATCACACACAGGTGTAGCGTTACAGCACTTCATCCACGGCCTGCGTCTCTCCACCATCATGACCTCATCAGCCGGGCGGCTCACAGTCCTGGGGGGGGCGCTTCTTAAATTCTAGGTATTTGCATTTGATTACTGAGGCCATTCATCTGAGCCTCTGAGCACAGACACCTTGCTAATCTGCAGCAGACAGACGTGATATATGGGGCCGTGGGACACTTGTCCCTGTGAGACCCCACACCGACCCAGTGAGGGTCCACAGACCCCAACACGGAGGAGAACAAGAGTCTGACTGAGCTCAGACAAAGACCTGAAAGAGAAACCCCCCCCCCCGCGACTGTTCCTCATCCTGATCACAGCCGGAGATGAGCAGGGAAAGAACAACGTAAATCTCACAGTGACAGAAGAAAACAAGAGTCTGTCAACCTTCACGTGAACCTCGGCAGGTCCGAGAAACCAGTTCACCAAACCAGAGCCACAGAGAGAAGTTCACCGGGAGACAACCAGACTCGAAGAAAGCACAAATAAAACTGTTCTTAATATTTCAAGATGCAGGAGAAGCCATGTTGGATTCTGAGATTCTTCAAACTTAGACTGAGACAGAAAAACAACTGAGTGTTGTTCCTGTATTTCCTTTTTTCAACTAATTAACTAGCTAACTAACTAACTAACTAACTAACTAACTAACTAACTAACTAACCAACTGAATAACTAACTGACTAACTAACAAACGATGGAGTAAGTTAGAAACGTCATTAGAATATATCCTCTTGGTACCATGAACATCTGAAGTCAGGTGGTTTATCCTCTGGGGAACATGAACAAACAACATCAATGATAAATGAAATAACTAAAAATATGTTCAACTCACCAACGTCTCATCTCTGCAGCCGTGATGAAGAAATGCAACATTCAGACAAAAATGCAGTAAATGCTTTTTTATTGTCAAAGAAAAGTGGAAAATGAAATAAAAACAGTAAAGTAAAAGAAAAGGTACAGTGTCTCCGACTTCACACAATCAATCATAAGGTAAGATGCATTTATTGTGGCTTATAAATGTTATTTGATCGAGAAAGAGCTAATCAACCAAACAGAAACTGGTCTCAAGTCAAGACTTGTTTTAAAATGGAGTCACATGACGCACGTCCAAGATGCATCAGGGCTTTTGTTGTTGGGATTTACTGACCACGCTCGACCTCCTCACACACACCAGTACAAAACACACACTTCCTGCTCCTAATAAAACACACGGCCTCTTAACGCTGCCGAGTCCCAAGTGTTGCTCTTGGCACGTAGAAGGTCAGGTATTCATTTACGAGCATTTTAACCTCCTAATGGGTCTTCGTTGGAGAATTTAGCCCAAAGCCGTTTTGTGTCCATTTGAACTGTGAGGACGTGAAGCTCAAGTGTTTCCTCCACTATTTAAATCTACTGTTCTGATAAAAGGTCAAAGAAAGTCAAAGAAAGTAGTAACTTCATTTCTACAGGAAAGTTCTCCGTCCGATATGAAACTAAACTAAATGATCTGCTTCATTTCCTCTTGAACAAAACATGTATCCTGCAAAACTAGTGTTAATCTACTGGTCCTATTTATTTTGAAAATGTCTACAGAGAATAGTTAGTACCAAAAAACCCCACACACAAAATAAACCTAGAGCTAATAAAGTAAATCACTTCTACACCAAACTGTATTTGGCAAATATCTCATTCTTCCTCACGGTGTTTTTCTGATCCTCAGTGAATCTCTGGTAATAAAAGCTTCGGCTGAAACTCACTGAGTGAATCTGAGAATGAAAAGAGTTGTGATCTTCATTCTGATCCCGTCTCCTCTTCTTCCTCTTCTTCCTCTTCTTCCTCTTCTTCCTCTTCTTCCTCTTCACCGCACGAGTCCGACAACAACACAAACTCGTTTTCATCACGTAAACACAGACGCGTGTTCAACCATCTCAAGTTCATGGCAGAACTTTGTGGTGAAATCTCACAATTCAAATGGATCGACTCGACCGGCCGATTCAAAGTTTGTCTTCTCAAATGTTTGGTGAAATCTGACGTGTGAGTTTGTGCCGTTAATGACGTTTGATGAGATTTAAGTGAAAAAAGAGCTGAAAGAATCCAAAATGGAGGATGACGTAATGTTCAGTGTTTTGCTCCAATTAAATGAGAATCACAGATTTAGGGTTTAATTTGTTGAGTTGTAGTTTTCTACTGAACAGGAGATGTCGTGGATTTATCTGACTTGGAATTCGAAGACATGAGCATCATTTTTTACACACTCTGCTTATCATGATTATGGTTTAAAGGATGTTACATGAATGATGATTATTACATATTAATAACATTATTAGCGACTTGTCCGCTGAGGATAACGACAGATTTTCAGTCAGGACGTCCACATGTCTCCATGTCCTCACATGGAGACGTCCAGCGAGCTAACAGGCTTGTTAAGTGACTTTGTTATTCGTGAGACTCTTCGTATTATACAAACTGGAACCAGATTTCAAAACATTTCCTTAATGAAATTTGCGTCACATGACCTCACACACTTTCCCTCTGGGCCTCGAAACTGTTGACAAATGTAAAACCTTCAAGTTCAAATGTATAAGAGCAATAACGATGAATAGTTGAGTCTTATTGTTGTAATAATTCGAGCTTTCTAAACACGTCTCTTTGGGGAAAATGCTTTGTTACTTTGTTGTAGTACCTCAGTTGGCCACAGGGTTGAATTGGCAGTGAGGCTGAGTTGCGATGTGTTACGTGCACGATGCTAATTAACAGTTAGCAAACTTGTTAGCTCACTGTCGCTAGAGTTTTCCTCTCACGCATTATTGAAATAACTGATGTAAAATCCTGAGAGTAAACTGATGCCAGCAGGGGGCGCACTTCACGGATTAATTTCATTAGAGAACCAGTTTCTGTTCGTATGAAGTCATTTCCTGGTTCATAAGAAGTGATTTCACACAGTTTTGTTTTCCCGTGATGCGGCGGCGGCACATTGTGGCGTCTTCGTTGAATGAATCAGCATCAAAACTTGAATCTAAAAATAGGTTTAACGTGACAAAGGCAACATGAGCTGAATGAGCGTAAAAAAAATTGTCTCTTATTCCACAAAGCAGAGCAAAGGGTCTTGGCGTGAAGCAGCTGTTCCTCAGAGGAGGGCGTCGATCCGGCTGCTGGGGTCCGCCCCTAACGAGTCCCCGAGGTCGAACAGCTGGTCCAGGTTCACGCTGGAGCTGCACAGGAAGTCGTTGCGGCTTTGCTCCTCCTCCTCGGGCCACGGGTTCTCCAGGAAGGCGGCGGCGAGGAAGGTCTCCTCGTCGAAGTCGTTCCTCCTCTGGGTCTCGCCCAGCGGAGGAACCGGGGGTCCGACCGGGGAGATGTGGGTCCCTCGCACCGTCAGGTCCTCCTCTTTCAGGATGGGGCTGAGATGTTCTCCTCCGTCCAAACTCAGCTCGCCGCTGAGGGCGGAGTCCAGCAGGGCGTCCCAGTCGAAGTCGCCCTTCAGGGGTCCGATGTCCTTCTGCTCGTCCATGGCGAGCAGCGGCGAGCTGGAGCGCCGCAGGACTTTGGTTGCACCACTTCTGGAACCCAGCGACCCGTGTCTCCTCTTGGCCCCCCCCCGGCCTCGGACCACCGGCCAGGAGCCCAGCATGGTGCCCTCAGCAGGATGCGGGTCCCAGTTCTGGTCGGCGCCAGTTTCCTCCTCAAACTCCCGGAGGAGGCGCTGTGACTCCGGGTTGACGCCCAGCCCGGCGCCGCCCCTGGACGGCGGCGGGAGCTCGACCCGGAGCCGGCTCTGCAGCGCCGGGTTGATCTGGACCGGGGGCAGCCGCCTCTTCTTGTAGGCGCCGCTCAGGAGGCGCTCGGCGTACTGGGGGTCGATCTTCCAGAAGCCCCCCTTCCCCGGCTCGTCCTTCTGCCGCGGGACCTTGATGAAGCACTTGTTGAGGGACAGGTTGTGACGGATGGAGTTCTGAGAAGAGAATCACAAAACAAATCACTTTAGGAGTCAGTTCTAGATTCAACCCTGAGCTGCTGTGAGACAGGAACAACAAGAAATAACAACAAGGGATAACAACAAGGAATCAAAGATCTCAGGATGTAAAGAGGAGCCACACGTGCAGAAAACACAGATGAAGATCTCAACTCTGAGAACTTCTCATCTAACCCTGAAATCTGTTCAGTTTCCAAATCGTCAAACTTTAACTCTAAACTTATAATAATTCTCTTCTCTTGTAACAAGGTCAGCAGCCACCACATTAATCCACTCGCCCCCCCCCCCGCCCTTCAGTGAGGCCTGAATAGAGCGGTGACCTCATGACCTCTGTTAAATATTATCTGCCCCATGTACAGCTTTAAAATAACAAAACGCTCTGAACTGTCTGAGGCTCACAGAGACGTTCATCAATCATTTATCTGGCAAAATTAAACTTTTCTGGAAAATTCCTGAACCGTCCGCGAGGAATCTGCTGCCCCCCCCCCCCCATCACCTCCTCCTGCTCCAGCAGAACAACAAGTAACGTTTATAACTGGTGTAAGTAACTAGTTGTGTGAAGGTGAATGTGATTGTGTGAGTGTTTGTGCGTTCACTGGTGATCCCACTCCTCTCCAGCAGGTGAGTGATCCCTCAGCTCTCACATGGATTCATTCAATATCACTTTAATTAAAAATATCCTCCAGCTGAGATCTGACCTGAGAGAAGTGGTTTCCACACAGAGGAGCCGACACGTCCTGAAGAGGAGTGAGTGTGTGTCTGTGTGTGAGTGTGTGTGAGAGAGTGTGTGTGTGTGTGTGTGTGTGTCTGTGAGTGTGTGAGTGAGTGTGTGTGTGTGTGAGCGAGTGAGAGAGAGGGTGTGTGTGTGAGTGAGAGAGAGAGAGTGTGTGTGTGTGAGAGTGTGAGTGTGTGTGGGTTTGTGTGTGTGTGAGTGAGAGTGTGAGTGTGTGTGTGTGAGTGTGAGAGAGACAGTGTGTGTGTGTGTGGGTGTGAGAGTGTGTGGGTGAGTGTGTGTGAGAGTGTGTGAGTGAGTGTGTTTGTGTGTGTGGGTGTGTCTGTGTGTGTGTCTCTGTGTGTGTCTGTGTGTGTCTGTGTGTCTCTCTGTGTGTGTCTCTGTGTGTGTGTCTCTGTGTGTGTCTCTGTGTGTCTCTGTGTGTGGTGTGTCTGTGTGTGTGTGTCTGTGTGTGTGTGTGTCTGTGTGTGTCTGTGTGTGTGTCTGTGTGTGTCTCTGTGTCTCTCTGTGTGTCTATGTGTGTGTGTCTGTGTGTCTCTGTGTCTCTCTGTGTGTCTCTGTGTGTGTGTCTCTGTGTGTGTCCCTACCTGCCAGGTGGGCTCTGCGTGTCGGTAGTAGCAGAAGTTGTCGCTGATCCACCTGTAGATGCAGGACAGGGTGGTCTTGCCCCCCCCGCTGGCCTGCAGGCTCATGCAGATGAGGGTGGCGTAGGAGTGGGGGGGCTTGATGCTGGGGTCCCTCCTGTAGTCCACCTCGTCCGGGCAGTGTCCGTGGGCCACGATCCCCGGGAGGGGGGGCGGCCCCCTGCTGTGCGCCGCCGCCGTGGGCCGGCCCGGGGTCAGGGGCGTGCCGAGGGAGGCGGGGTCCCCGGCCAGGGGGGAGGAGGGGGGGTCGGCCCCTTGGGGTCCGGGTCCGAACGGGCCGGTCCGGTTCTGGTTCTGATGCGGGACGCTGGCTCCGAGGATGGAGAACTCCTGCAGCCACTGGAGGCTGGTGAGGCTGTCGTCCAGGCACAAGGAGCCGGAGGAGGAGGTGGTCTCCGCCTGAGGAGCAGCGGAGACCACCTCCTCCTTTAGGCCCACCACCTCCTCCTCAAGGCCCACCACCTCCTCCTCCACCTCCTCCTCCAGGCCCACCACCTCCTCCTCCACCTCCTCCTCCAGGCCCACGGAGCCCCCCGGCCAGGGGTCCGCACAGTTCAGGGACAGCATGGCCTCTGTGGCACCCAGCTCCTGCTCCTGCTCCTGCTCCTGCTCCTGCTCCTGCTCCTGCTCCTGCTCCTGCTCCTGCTCCTGCTCCTGCTCCTGCTCCTGCTCCTGCTCCTGTTCCTGCTCCTGCTCCTGCTCCTGCTCCTGCTCCTGCTGCTGCTCCTGCTCCTCCTGCTCCTCCTCCTCCTGCTCCTCCTGCTCCTGCTCCTCCTCCTCCTCCTCCTGACGGGAGGATATTCAGCAGCTTCTGCAAAGTGCGAACAAGACAATGATGACATTTACAAACAGAGTCTGAGTGAAACTCTGCTGTGGATTCAAGGTGTTCGTCTGTCACCTGAAGAACATGAGGAGCATGAAGAACATGAAGAACATGAAGAACATGAAGAACATGAGGAACGTGAAGAACATGAGGAACATTATGAACATGAGGAACATGATGAACATTAACAACATGAACAACATGAACAACATGAACAACATGAGGAGCATGAGGAACATGAAGAACATGAAGTACATGAAGAACATGAAGAAGATGAGGAGCATGAAGAACATGAGGAACTTGAGGAGCATGAAGAACATGAAGAACTTGAGGAGCATGATAAACATGAGGAACATGAAGAACATGAGGAACATGAAGAACATGAAAACATGAGGAACATGAGGAACATGAAAACATGAGGAACATGAAGAACATGAAGAACATGAGGAACATGAGGAGCATGAGGAACATGAGGAGCATGAAGAACATGAAGAACATGAAAACATGAGGAACATGAGGAACATGAAGAACATGAAGAACATGAGGAACATGAGGAACATGAAGAACATGAGGAGCATGAGGAACATGAAGAACATGAGGAGCATGAGGAACATGAAGAACATGAGGAGCATGAGGAACATGAAGAACATGAAGAACATGAAGAACATGAAGAAAATGAGGAACATGAGGAACATGAGGAGCATGAGGAGCATGAGGAACATGAGGAACATGAAGAACATGAGGAACATGAGGAACATGAAGAACATGAGGAACATGAGAAACATGAAGAACATGAAGAAAATGAGGAACATGAGGAACATGAAGAACATGAGGAGCATGAGGAACATGAAGAACATGAGGAACATGAAGAACATGAGGAACATGAGGAGCATGAGGAACATGAAGAACATGAGGAACATGAAGAACATGAGGAACATGAGGAACATGAAGAAAATGAGGAACATGAGGAACATGAGGAACATGAAGAACATGAAAACATGAGGAACATGAAGAACATGAGGAACATGAAAACATGAGGAACATGAAGAACATGAGGAACATGAGGAACCTGAGGAACTTTCTGGAAGCTGAAGTGAGACATTGAGCTCAGCAGAGCGCTGAGATGTTTTTAAACACATGTGAATTATATAAATATTAACGTGATTTTTATTCTAATGTCTGTTGAGTGATTCATTTAAAAAAGTTTTTTTTAAACATCGTATTATTCTTGTTACTTTTCTTATAAAATACATAAAGTCATAAACTCGTCATATTATTATTATTATTATTAACGGTTTATATTATATTATAGAACAATTATTTATCCGTTAGTGAATTTAAAGTTGACTCGGATGTTTCAAGTCTTCATTCCAACGGTGTGCAGGTCCGTGTGTGTCCGTGTGTGTCCGTGTGTGTGTCCGTGTGTGTCCGTGTGTGTGTCCGTGTGTGTCCGTGTGTGTGTGTGTCCGTGTGTGTGTAACTTTATGAACTGGTAATATTCACACTCACCTTGTGTCAGATGTTTTAATCCAGATCAGCAGTTTATCAGTTTATTGATCTGATCCAGTTTCTCACTTTGTGATCGAGAGATGAAGAAAAGGAGAAAAGTCCAGTGCTCTTCTTCTTCTTCTTCTTCTTCTTTTTCTTCTTCTTTTTCTTCTTTTTCTTCTTTTTCTTCACCTCATCTTCTCCCTCTCTTCCTCTGCTCCTCTTCTTCTTCTTCCTCTCTGCCTCTGCTCCTCTTCTTCTTCCTCTTCACCTCCTCTTCCTCTGCTCCTCTTCCTCTCCTCCTGTGCGCAGCAGTGGGTTTTAATACCTGTCTGCAGGAGGTTTGTCCAGGAACCATAGAAACGGTCCCCCCCCCCGCCCCTCCTCCCTGTAAACAGCGTCCTGCCCCCCCATTGGTCCTCTGGTTTCTATAGCGCTTCTCTTTAATCACCCGGTCGCTGCGCTGCGGCTGCAGGTTCTCAGGCTGCGGCCCGCGGCCCCGCCGCGGACCCCCCGCAGCGCGGACAGGGTCCTCTGGTGTACATGTACTACTGTGTACTACAGAGGATCCTCTGATGTACATGTACTACTGTGTACTACAGAGGATCCTCTGGGGTACATGTACTACAGAGTCTCAATCTCGATGGATCCGCCCGCCTGCTCCATGTGAGCCGACGGGACATGGACCAAACTTTAAAAAGTCAAAGTAGACGTTAAATAAATGTTTCTGAGATTTCAGGAAGTTCTTATTCACTGATGTTTCTGATCAGTTTGGTTTCAATCTGTTATCTGATGATATTAAATATAAAAAACAGACGTCAAACCAAAGTGTTGCAGTTAAAAGCACAAAGTACCTAAAGTACAGTCCTGTAGTACATGTACCCCAGAGGATCCTCTGTAGTACACTGTAGTACATGTACCCCAGAGGATACTCTGTAGTACACTGTAGTACATGTACCCCAGAGGATACTCTGTAGTACACTGTAGTAGTACATGTACCCCAGAGGATACTCTGTAGTACACTGTAGTACATGTACCCCAGAGGATCCTCTGTAGTACACAGTAGTACATGTACCCCAGAGGATCCTCTGTAGTACACTGTAGTACATGTACCACAGAGGATCCTCTGTAGTACACAGTAGTACATGTACCCCAGAGGATCCTCTGTAGTACACTGTAGTACATGTACCCCAGAGGATCCTCTGTGGTTCCTCCAGAGGATCCTCTGTAGTACACAGTAGTACATGCACCCCAGAGGACCCTCTGTAGTACACTGTAGTACATGTACATGTAGGCGGGCGGACCCGAGACCCTGCGCAGCGACCAGACTCATTTTCAAACCTCACATGTGGCCGATTAACGCGTCTTTGCATCTTTCCTGGTCCAACATCTCCCAGAATTCATTGCAGTTCGAAGTGACGTGCGACTCTTGAGCATCAGGCTTCAACCGGACAGATGATGGTAAACATGATAAAAACCACTCCAGGTCCGTTGCTAGGTAACCGCAGGACGCCATCACGGAAACTGTCTGTTGACCAATTTACTTTCGGTCTGTTCTGAACTGAGACACAACTTTGGCTTCACGTCGTCCATCTTTATTTACAGTGTGTGTGTGTGAGACGCTTTAAGGAACTCGACCCGGAGGCTGTGATGATCCTTCATCAGCGTGTGGACGTGAATCAGGATTTATTTCAGTATCAGTTATTTTCCTGATTCTCAGTTTCTGTCCTTATTCTTCACTTTGGATGAAAACAGAGATCAACAGAGTTCTGGCAGCGTCATCATGGACAGAGTGAGAGTTGGACTCAGTGTTTGGACTGTGTGTGTGTGTGTCTGTGTGTGTGTGTGTGTGTGTGTTGGGAGGGGGGGGTGGGTGAAGGAATGTAGTTTTTGTCCATACGACAGAAAAGGGAGAAACAGGCGAAACAAAAAGCTTTGGCCCCTGGACGTTGTGTTAGTGTGGCTGAGTGGTTTCCTGAGGCCTCACACAAAGAAACTGTAAAGCAATAAAACGTCTCCTGTTGGACGAGATGCTGCTGAGGACTCGTCCTGCTGCAGGTTGTCTCTGTGAAGACATGTGTCTGTCCCACCACTCTTCTGTTGACCTTGACCTTTGACTGATCGGCTTCAAAAGTTAATAATGGGGAGATTAAAGCTGTGTGAAAATCTGTGTGTGTCGTGTTGTTTTGTAGAAACGCAGTTTGTTGTGTTCAGGTTGACACTTTGTCGTGTGATTCAGAGGAGACTTGTGTTTTATTGCTCATTATGAAATAATAAAATATCTGCTTTGTAGGAAAAAGCTAATTTTCTGTTTAGCGTTCTTTGATTTCGTTGTTTTCAGTGTAATAAAACATTTGTCCAACGAATGATTCTGTACAAGTGCTTCAAAATCATATAATACACAACTTGAGTAAACACACTTCACTACAATCAATTAGAATCAGAACAGATAGAAGAGCAGCTCCTGATCATCTCACATCTTTCACACCTGACGCCTCATTGTCCAAACGTCCGTCAGCACCGAGCTGCAGACGAGACAAAGTCCCCTCATGTCCCCTCGTGTCCCCTCATGTCCCCTCGTGTCCCCTCGTGTCCCCTCGTGTCCCCGTCCTCAGACTCGTCCCTCTGCCGTGTCTTCACCTCCGGCAGAGGTCAGAGGTCAGAGAGGGAGCAGCCAACCACAGGGGCCCCACAGAGCGGCAGGATCAGCGAGGGCCGGATCTGTCTCCAGACCCGAGGGATTAAAGACATAAGACTTAGACACAGCTTCTGCTGGTGGACTTGACTGACAGGACACAGACACACACAGACACACACACACAGTCAGATAATAAGCAGTTTATTAAATAAAGATTATTTTGTTTAACTCTACTAAAGGGACAAAATGAGGATAGACATCATGTTGTTTTTTCTAAATGTTTTGTTCATCCATAAGAATTCATGATGGGGAAGAGTGAGTGAGTGTGTTGTGTTGTTCTGTTGTCGACTGTGATGTCTCCTGATGTTTTGTGTTGTTATCAGTAAGATGCTGATACCTCATTGTCCTACATGTCCATGTCCTTTATGTTCTATGTTCCATCTTCTATGTTTTATATTCTATGTTCTATGTCTTTTGTTCCCCGCTGTAAACACAAATTTCCCTTTGGGGACAAATAAAGTTGAAAGTTCAGAAAGAATTTATGAATTAGTTTAACTTGCAGTGCTCGCAGCCGGACAGATGAGGGCGCCACACACCATTCAATTTTTACTTCAAAACCCATTTTACACATTTTATAACTTTTTCGGTTTTCAGATCACTGCTGAGTTTTTTCAGACTCTAGTGATTTTAGTGTAGAACATAAAGTTACTCAGACACACGTCATAATATTAAGTTGATCATATTTATCATAATATTGTTATTGAGATTACAAAGGACAAAATAAATGCTCTGTCGCACTGTAAAAACTTCCTGGAAGAAAAGATATGTCAGACATGTTGTGTTGATTTAATGTGACTGTGTTGTTGACTGAATTCTGTTATTGTTATTATTAATATAAGTAGTAGTAGAACTGTATTCTGATTTGAGTGACAGGAGGTTTTAACTGGTCGAGTCTTCAGACGCTTCACTTAAAAATCTTGAAGCTCTAATTGTGTTGTTGACCATCAGGCCGATGTGTCGAAGTTTAAACTGACCAATCACTGCTCCTCATTCCACTAGACCACAAGGTCTCAGCTTCTGACCCAAAACTCAGGAATCGTTTTATTATGACTCACAGATATGAATGTTCTCATGTGTTTATTTATCTTTATGTTTTCATGTGTCTTCCTCCACTCTGTGAGGATTCACAGCTTAATTTCATCTGTTTATTCGTTGCACTGTTTTATCCTTTTGTTTTTCACTGTGGAGCCGATGACAAACTGGAACCAGCTGAATCCACACGACTGGTCTGTGGAAGAATAGAACGTTAAATCTGCAGAGTGAGGTCAGTGTTTCTTCAGGTGACAGCCTGTAAACATACATAATACATAAAGTGTCACATGTGACCTCAGCTGAATTATTCACCGACACAGAGCTGCTCTCACATGAGAAGACGAGTTGTAAACATATCATTAATTATTGATGTATGATATAGTTACGAAATAAAGAAAACAAGATTATTGTATACAATAACTAAAAGACTATACAAATATTTTCATCTAAAATGTGTTGTACTGTAAGTTTTATTTATGTCAATATGTCTCTCATAAATATCTCATAAAAATATCTGTATGTTTGTGTTTTTGTCTGAGCAGCTTTACAAAGGTTTTTATAAAATCTTTTAAACTTTGAATAAACATAAAAAGGTTTATTTAAAAAAAAGATTGACTCTGTTTACATGTCTACACTTTATCTTCCGGTCACAGGACGCAGCCAATCAGCGGCGTGAAAACACATGACGTCAGGTCAAGGGACTTGAATAAAGCGCGTGTTGAGATACGTCGGATAACCGCGGGGGGGCGGAGTCGACAGCATCGACTGGAGCTGGTCCACTCCACTCACCGGGAGTTCCCCGGATACACAAAACAAGTGCACCGTGAGTTTAAACGCTTCCCACCCGCAGCCAATCAGCGCTCGTGTAGTGGTCTGTGTCTGCGCGGTGGACCAATGAGCGTCGCGCTGCTCTTTGTTGTTGGTGATGACAGCAGGACGTTGTTGATGCTGAGAGACAGAGACTCAGCCTGAAGCTCCGGAGCCCCCCCCCGGTCTGTCTCCCGGTCTGTCTCCCGGTCTGTGTCCCGGTCTCTGTCCCGGTTCCAGTCTGTCTTCCGGTTCGTGTCCCGGTCTGAGTCCTGGTCCGTGTCCCGGTCTGAGTCCCGGTCCGTGTCCCGGTCTGTGTCCCGGTCTGAGTCCCGGTCCCGGTCCTCGTCATGTCGGTGAACATGGACGAGCTGCGCCACCAGGTGATGATCAACCAGTTCGTGCTGACCGCGGGTTGCGCCGCGGACCAGGCGAAGCAGCTGCTCCAGGGGGCCCACTGGCAGTTCGAGGTGAGTCCGTCCTCCGGGACTTCCTGTCCGTCCTCCGGGGCTTCCTGTCCGTCCTCCGAGGCTTCCTTTCCATCCTCCGGGACTTCCTGTCCGTCCTGCGGGGCTTCCTGTCCGTCCTCCGGGGCTTCCTCCCGGCTGCGGAGCCCGGTGCGGACCGGTTCCTTCAGGTTCCTTCATGCTAAAGTTAGCTTAGCTCCGGGTCTGTTGACATCCTCCGGGTCCCCGGGAGTCTCCAGCCGGCGGCAGCGCCTCGGACTCGGCCTGTCCTCGAGCTGCGAGCCGCCGCGTCACATCTCAAAGTGTGTAGTTGTGTGTAGTTGTGTGTAGTTGTGTGTAGTTGTGTTAACATCCTGCAGAGTGTGAAGGTTCCTGCTGCGATCACACAACTCAGAGACACACTCATAACAACACATGTTATTTACATTAGCATCAGAGACAGATTCATAACACAGCTGCGGTCTGACAACAAGATGGCGGCCGAGGCGTCACTTCCTCCTCATGAAGCCAAAACTCCTCCGAGCAGGAAGCGGCCATCTTGAGCTGGTGACGACATCTGAGGTCAGATTCTGTGAAGTCAAGGTCAGACACATGGGCTCGACCAATCAGGACTCAGTGTCAGCTGTCAATCATGTGGTGAACAGTCAGTGTGATTGACTCGGTCAGGCTCCGCCCCCAAATTCTCCACATATGGTCACTTCTGGTTTCTAAAAAACCAAGATGGCGCTGGAGTAAATGTGAAACTGGCTTCAAAGCATCGGCTCAGGAACCAACATTGGACATTTCTCTGTCTGTCCGAGACGATGTCTGTCCCTCCATCTCCACTGGGACGGAGCCGCCCCCCACTCTGTCTCTACTGGGACGTACCCCCCCCCTCTCTGTCTCTACAGGAGACAAACTGACACTGATCCTCTTCTCAGTTATTTATAGAACAGTTCGGATGCTTCATCCTTCCAGCTGTCCTCATCCTGTCCTGTTTGTCTTCAGAGCCGAGACGATGGGACGGACGAATCGGTCTCATACACGGAGACGTGACCTCTGACTCAATCAGTGAATCGATTGGAAAGAAACAAAGTTGTCAAACATGTTCTGATTGCAGCTTCTCGTCCGCGACACTAAACTGGAGCTTTTTAAAAACCGTCCCCTGATGAAGTGAGAGTCAGGAACACGTCCTCGTCCAGTGGACAGTGTCCTCCGGCCACGTCCCACTGCTGTCTGGCAGACACAAGAGTGATGCTATTAGCTCATCAATGGATCAGTGTGCAAACGGTGAGGGTGGAGGTTGTTGTGTTGTGTTCAGGGACTTGAGCTCAAAGCTTCTCTGTGAGAGGATCTTCTTCTCTGTGTCGTAAAGTGAGACGTTGTTGTGTCCCTGTCCCTCGTTACCTGGACGCTGTGGACTCAGACTGAGAGGACGAGCTCGTCCCTCTACAGGGAGACACAGACAGACTCCATCTGAAACTGGTTTTGTGTCTGTGAGACGAGCTGTAAGACATTATTCTGGTTGGAGTTTGATTCTTCCTGTTTCCTGAATGCTTCAAGATGGAGAAAAGCATCAAATCATCAGTGAGTCCTTCACGTGACTTGTGTTACTGAGACAGCGTGAAGACAACCAGCTGAGATCAGAGCGTCCTCCAGCGAGTGGTGTCCTCTCGGGGACAGTGTGTGTGTGTTCACAGCAGCAGGACGTGTGAGTGGACAGACGAGACGCTGGTGAGTGAGCTCATGAAAGCGTCCTGCAGGACCAGCCGGGTGGAGACAAAGAGCCGAGTGGATTCTCTGAGGCTCTTCACACAATAGCTGAGAGGAGCTTTCACACTTTGATATGTGCGTCACGTTGTACCACACATTCCTGCGCTGCCGCGGCTGTTGTCAAACAACCAGCCTGTGGGGGGGGTGGGCACTGCATTCACACAGAGAGAGAGAGAGAGAGAGAAAGGGAGAGAGAGCGAGAGGGAGAGAGAGAGAGAGGGAGGGAGGGAGAGGGAAATGGAGAAGTTAGAAAACGCTGCTGGTTCTGTTCTGGTTTGAAAACCCTTTCTTGTGGACAAACACAAACTGGGATGTTTGGAAACCATCACAGCCTGTTGCTGATTGGTTCGTTGGTCCCGACGAAGCCGTCTCTGATTGGTCAGGCTCCTGTCACATGACCTGTGTCACGACCTTGTTGTCTTTGCTGTTGTTCATTTAAATTCTGTATTTTACAACGATGCAGATGTTTACATGTGGAGGAGACCAGATGTTATTGGTCTGTTTACACCAGCACGTGCCCCCCCCCCCCACAGTGTGTGTGAGGGGTCATGTGATCTGTACTTTAAGAAGCTTCTATTGATAATGATTTTGATTTATTGATGAATTATTACCCATGGAATATCCTAAAAGGTCACCAACAGTATGTCTCAGTCTCAGCGTCACTAACTGGCCTCAGGCTGGAATGTGTTATCAGCCGGTTTCTGTCCTGCAGCTCCTGAAGTGTGTTTCCTTCACGCTGCCGTGAGGAAACAAGGAGGCGACTCGTTTCCTTGTTTCCTTCAGAGAGGGTTTGAGAAGCTGCTGTTCATCTTCATCACGTCTCTGATCATCGTCTTCGTCTCCAGCTGGAGAGACTTCCTGTTGTCTCCTTCCCTCTGTAAACAAAGTCATCACTGCTGAATGTTGTTCAATCAAATCAAAGTCTCTGTGTCTCTGTGTCTCTGAGTCTCTGAGTCTCTGAGTCTCTGTGTCTCTGAGCCTTTTTGTCTCTGAGTCTCTGTGTCTCTGAGTCTCTATGTCTCTAAGTCTCTGTGTCTCTGAGTCTCTGAGTCTCTGTGTCTCTGTTTCTGAGTCTCTGATTCTCTGTGTCTCTGAGTCTCTAAGTCTCTGTGTCTCTGTGTCTCTGAGTCTCTGAGTCTCTGAGTCTCTGTGTCTCTGTGTCTCTGTGTCCCCTCGTCTCTGTGTCTCTGAGCCTTTGTGTCTCTGTGTCTCTGTGTCTCTGAGCCTTTGTGTCTCTGTTTCTCTGTGTCTCTGTGTCTCCGTGTCTCTGAGTTCCTGAGCCTTTGTGTCTCTGAGTCTCTGAGTCTCTGAGTCTCTGAGTCTCTGTGTCTCTGTGTTTCTGAGTCTCTGAGTTTCTGTGTCTCTGTGTCTCCGAGTCTATGAGTCTCTGAGTCTCTGAGTCTCTGTGTCTTTGTGTCTCTCCAGACGGCCTTGAGCTCCTTCTTCCAGGAGGCCCACATCCCGGCTCACCACCACCAGATGGTAAGTGCATGGAACTCTGAAGCTGATGCACCCACTGACCTGCTGGACTCAACCCGAGGGGGGGGGACCGAAGTTAAAACTTGTTTTAGACCCAAAAGCCCCTGAAGTGTTCCTACGAGGTGCGTTCACGGACCCTGGGAAGTCTCAGTTTCTGTTCAGACTCAAACACGACCTCAGAGACTGGACAACTCCGCCAGGCGTAACCATAGCAACAGGGAGGAGTTTTAAAACTAAATCCTGGTGTTGATGGCGCCTCGGTGGAAAACCTGTTTGTTCGTCTCTGATTAAAAGCTCATTACTGCTGCATCACTGGTTCTGTGTCTGTAGCACTGAGGGGGGGGGGCTCTTGCTTCACTCCTCTTCTCCACCTCCGCAGCCGTGTTCAGTCCTGTTCTCCACAGCCTGCAGCCAGATGATGTCATCGCACTGCACCCAAAATAATAACAAACCCCGGCTGCCTCCGCCCCCCCCACCTCCCTCCCCCCCGAGCTACAACACACTCCTCCCAGAGCGAGAGAGAGAGACACGTACACTAAACACGAGCAGACTGACAACATGGCTGCTGCAGAAACACACACACACACACACACACACACACACACACACACACACACACACACACACACACACACACACACACACACACACACACACACACACACACACACACACACACACACACACACACACACACACACACACACACACACACACACACACACACACACACACACACACACACACACACACCCTGTTCACTGTGGTTTCAGTGAAGTGAGACCGTTTCCTGCTCTGAAGCTCAATGAGCTCCTCCTGGTTTCAGAGTGTTTCTCACTTCTCTCAGAATCACAGATCACACACAACATGCTGAGTCATGCTGGACCTGAAGGCTCCTCCCACACGACCACATTTCAGTTTGGAAACATCTGTGTGGCCAGGTCACGCCTGGGGGTCAAAGGTCAATCAGAGTTTTCCTCTGAACAGAACCTGAGATGATTGTTGTGTTTAGCTCCTGTAGAAGTTCAACCTGTTTAATAATAATAACACAACGTGTCACCGGCTGCAGGACGGAGAACCGGTTCTGTGTTGTTGTTACACCCGAGGGTCACGTGTGTAGCGTGTGTCGCTCCTCGCCTGTGGCGTGACTGAGTCATGAGTCGTCTTATTGTTTATAAAGTACGAAACAGATCTGATGTGAACACCGGCGCCCCCTGGAGGGGAGGAGCAGGAACACACCCGCGCGTTAGAGTCCGTTTATCACTTTCTACTGAAGTGTGAGTTTCTCCTCACGTTCAAATAATTCTCTGTTTGAATCAATCTCAGAACTTTATAGTTATATATTAAAAATATATATTAAAAATCATCTTCAACACGGAAATTAATGATAAAAAACAAGAGTATTAAAATACAAACTGTTATAAAGTAAACGTGGAGCAGCAGAAACAGGTGTGTGCGTGCGTGTGTGTGTGTGTGTGTGTGTGTGTGTGTGTGTGTGTGTGTGTGTGTGTGTGTGTGTGTGTGTGTGTGTGTGTGTGTGTGTGTGTGTGTGTGTGTGTGTGTGTGTGTGTGTGTGTGTGTGTGTGTGTGTGTGTGTGTGTGTGTGTGTGTGTGTGTGTGTGTGTGTGTTCAGGTTAAATGTTCACAGCTGAAGAAACTATGAGAATAAGAACGATATTAATTTGTCATGTAGTCGATACTTATAAAAGTTTATGGTCATGATGAAGATGTGTTTTTCCCACAAGCATCAAAGTTAATTAGACTTGAGAAAGTAAATAAACTTCATCTGAATTGAGAGTAAATAATGTTTTTACTTCTGTTTAATGAACGAATCTGACTCCAGTCGTTTGAATCGTTGAATAATTTAAATACTTTGAAACGTAAACCTCCGGGTTTGTTTCTTTAGAGAAACAGTTTGAGATGAAACTCCAGAACCTGAAGAATCTTTCTCCTGCTTCCTTCACAGATGTGCACGCCCAGGAACACGCCGGCCACGCCCCCCAACTTCCCCGACGCCATCACCATGTTCTCCAAGCTGCGAGCGTCTGACTGCGGCCCCAGCCCCCCCCAGGCGTCCATGGCCTGCTCCCCCCCGGCCGCCTCCTCCTTCGGCTCCTTCTGGGCGTCGTCTCCGCCCGGCCACCAGCCGGCCTGGCTGCCCCCCCCCTCCTCTCCCACCGGCCACCACGTGCACCACCACCACTTCCACCGGCAGCAGGCGCCCATGTGGCCCCCGGGGGCCCACCAGCCCAGCGGCGCCCAGCAGCCCCCCGTCGTACCGGCGCTCCACGGGCAGAGATGAGGGGGGGGGTGGGGGGGGGGGGACAAGACGTTCTGTCTGGGGAGCAGGAGGTGGTGGGGGGGTGGGAGGGGAGGGGAGGGGAGGGTTTGATGTGTGAAGAAGACGAAGATCCTGCTTCTTCTTCTTCTGAGGAAACTGGAGACGAACAGTTTGTCTCCTCTGTGTCTTCATCGTGTCCTCGTGGACCAGCAGGTCCCCGACCACGTGTCCACGACCACGTGTCCTCGACCACGTGTCCACGACCACGTGTCCACGACCACGTGTCCACGACCACGTGTCCACGACCACGTGTCCTCGACCACGTGTCCTCGACCACGTGTCCCTGTGGACACAGAGAAACATGACGACGGATGAATTTGTTAAAAGGACAAAACGAGCAATAATTTGATGATTTGTAAAACGCCACGTGTCCGATGTGGTGGTTTCCTGCCGGTGACCGAGCGGCAGCTGGTGTCTCGTCCTCGAGCTTCAGAGGACGGACACACGTCCACCTGCTGAG